>NW_009225062.1:56893-58926 GCF_000690835.1 Fulmarus glacialis
CTCCGTCCCTTCCACTGTGACTGGGCACGGCATCCTCCTGTTAGCGGGCTCTGGGTTGATAGGTGGTGGCAGAGGATTAGATCATTTTCTTCTCTCTCTGCTGAGGTCCCTTGCTCAGCACGGCATACCCTAACTGGCACGCTCCCCAGGCTGAGGTTGCTCCCTCCTGGTACAGATCTCTATGAAAAATTAAATGTTTTCAGAAACCAATTTACTCCATTCATTCAGAACATTTAGATCGCATGATCCGCAGGGTGAAAGACCAGCTACGAACCGAACACGATGGTACAGCTTATCGCAGGTACACATACAAAGACTGATCGTGGTTTAGAGGGTGACATTTAAGAGACTGGATCTCCACGAGGAACCCTACGTCTCCCTGCTCCCAGCAAGCAAGGATTATGGGGATCCTCATAATACTGGTAACATTTGGTTGTGTAGCTGTACCATTTGCTCACTGTTAAGGTGGTACAGTAGCGTCCAATATTTAGACAAGCTTGCCAAGAAGCCTCCCCACCTGTTTTCACGACAGCAATCACCCTAATGAACTTTTCATGGACTTGGCAAATGCAGCCTACATCTGCAGGCTGGGGAACTGCCTTTCCCAGGATCAATACTTCCCCAAGAGCGTACGCCGCAATCGGCAGAGGCCGGAGGCTCAGCAAACATCTCCCCTACTCTCTGCTGCAACAGCCTCTTCCAAGGGCACCGTCCCCACTCACTCACTCAGGGAACACGTGCTGCTCTGCCACCCCAGAAACAGCTGGATGTGAGGACCTGAAACGGTACCAAATTGATGGCCTTTTATATTCTTACATTCCCCACATACTGTCAAAGTGCTGGGTTATCAGATGTACAGAAACAATGCTTATTCTGGTAATCTGAGCAGTCTCCTACTTAGTAAATTACCTAATTATTAGAGGACTGAATTTTTCTAGGTGCCAACTAGTTGGTTGGCCAGCAAACAGCCAGTACTGAGATATCAGTTTTCAATCAGCTTGGGGGGAGAAACAAACTTCCAAGAAATTTGGACAATGCCCTTAATAACATGCTTTAACTTTTGGTCACCCCTGAAGTGGTCAGGCAGTTGGACTAGATGATCGTTGCAGGTCCCTTCCAACTGAAATATTTTATTCTATTCTATTCTAAAAGCAGATTCATCAACACACCAAAAGTGAGGAAAGCTGCCAGAGCACACTGCTAGACTGGGTCTACTGATATTTTATATTATCAGAGCAATAAAAAGCATCTCATAGTGACAAATCTGGCCAAAAATGTGCAATATAGAGGGCTGCTTTAAGCCCCGCATTATTAGAAGGCAGCACATGTTTACATGCTTGGCGAGTTACCCTGCCTTGGTTCACCCACGTCAGTGCTGTGTTCACTATCTCCACGTACAGCCATGCTGTGCCAGAAGAACCCGAGGCAGTCGCTCAGGCAGATGCAAGAGCAGGCAGCCCCTTCAAGCACACTGATTGCTGTACCAAATAACTCCAGTGATGATTCCTGACATGTTCAGTCTCTCCCCAGCACACCCAAAAGATACGTTGCATTCGTATTATGCAATGAAGAAGGGAAGAGGTTGGCTGACCTACATCTAATGTCACAGTGACCCACTTCAAACGTCTCTTCAGCCCTTGACCTGATCTAATCTACAGTGCATATAAGAAAACAAATAGATAAAGCAATCATTAATAATATAGTTGCAACCCATCTTCTGGTAGAGATGATTAACTGAGAACAGGTTCACACCCTAACCTTACGGGAAGTCTGGAGGATCGGAGTAACCCAGCTCTTCCCATCACAAACAAATTGTTCACACAAACATTAAGCTGCCTACAGTGAGTTTACACACCCTGCACATTATTTTAGATGGGGGCCTACACACATCGGAGGTGGGAGCAAAAAGTCTAAAAAAGACAGTAAAGTCCCAGGAGGGGCAGTTTGTTAGTGGATCTTCCGCTTCCAAGGCTCAGCAGGGGCAGGGATGGCTTCCACAATCCCGCATTTCATAGAATCATAGAATCATAGAA
>NW_009225063.1:0-709 GCF_000690835.1 Fulmarus glacialis
CTATGATTCTATGATTCTATGATACAGCCATGGAGAGAATAGGGGTCCAAGGAAGCTGGTTGATATTCAGGGATCATCTCCCCCAAGCTCAAGAGCAGTCCATCCCAATGAGCAAGAAAAGATGGCCAAGGAAAGGCAGCAGGAGGCCTGCATGGATGAACAAGTGCTCCTGACAAAACTCAGATATAAAAAGGGAGCGTACAAGAGGTGGAAGCAGGGTAGGTGACCCAGAAGGAATATAGAGACACAGTCCAGGTGTGCAGGGATGGCATTAGGAAAGCCAAAGCCTACCATCTGGAGTTGAATATGGCAAGGAATGTGAAGGGCAACAAGAAAATCTTCTACATGTTTATAAGCAGTAAAAGGAAAACTAGGGGAAATGTGGGCCTGCTGCTGACTGGGGCAGGGGACTTGGTAACAAGGGATACAGAAAAAGCTGAGGTACTTAATCCCTTCTTCACTGAAGGAATCACAGGCCTGTCATATGAGAAGGAAAATCTGGAGCAATACAGATTTAGCCTTGGTGAGGGAGGGTTGGGTTAGAGAACATTGTTCTGGTTTCAGCTGGCATAGGGTTAAATTTCTTCCTAGTGCTGTGTTTTGGATTTAGTATGAGAAGAACGTTGATAACACACTGATGTTTTTAGTTGTTGCTAAGTACCCTACTGGTCAAGACTTCAAGAACAGACTTTTGCTTGTTCAGGGATCT
>NW_009225064.1:0-18043 GCF_000690835.1 Fulmarus glacialis
GGTGTCGGTCTCTTTTCCCAAGAAACAAGTAATAGGAGAAGAGGAAACAGCCTCCAGTAGTGCCAGGGGAGGTTTAGATTGGATATTAGCAAAAAATTCTTCATTGAAAGGGTTGTCAAGCACTGGAACAGGCTGGCCAGGGGAGGGGGTGGGGCACCCACCCCTGAGGGGAATTTAGAAGACATGTAGACATTGTGCTGAGGGACATGGTTTAGCAGTGGACTTGGCAGTGTTAGGTTTACAGTTGGACTCGATGATCTTAAAGGTCTTTTCCAACCTAAATGATTCTATGAGCCTATCATTCTATCTGCAAGGGCACAGGTTTGAAAATATATGACTTCATAATAACCACTTAATATTTACTGTTAAAAACCAGCACTGAATTACCATAATGCTTTCAGTCTCTTGTAAGAAAAAAACTGCAGTGAGGGAAGATTTACCATTGGAATTTTTTTTATGTTGAAGAGAGATATGATATCTTTAAAAACAGCCAAGGCCCAGGTAGAGTAATCTTAAATGCTTTTCTTTCAAATATAATACAAATATGTTTGTATACCACAGTGCAAGATTTAAGGTTATTTAATGTTGTGGATTTATTTTAAGCTGGCAATACAAAAGAAGAAGAAAAAGGGAAAAACAGGTGTTTTTTCAGGAGCAGTATTTACACAGAAAAGATAAGCAAAAATGGTAAGAAAAAAGGTAAGGAAAAAGATCTCAGAAGATCTTGATAGAGTTCTCAACTTCTCTACCTTGTCCTAATGAATTAAATGTGTAAGGAAAATAAATTGGCTAGAATTTAAATAGACCAGAGTATCCTAATTGACTACTCCAAAAATGTGCCCTCTCACTAATGGCTTTGTATTTGTGAGTTTATTTAGTCTTACCTCTATCTAAAAAGGGAGGCAGCAGACCCATTATAAAGAAGAAAATCTTAAAAGCACAAATGCATAGAAATGAGCAAATGTTAATGAAACCTTCTTCAGGGTTAATCTAAAGTACACATGTAACATATGAAACCAGGCTTTACCTCTCTAATTAAATTTTTAAATTGACTACTCTTAATATACTGGGCAATCCCCTAAGATTTTAAAGTCACCTTATAAATCTAATTGTGAAGGATCACTTACTGTGCTTCTTTTCGTCTGTTTAGAGTATGATAAATTATTCACCTCATAGTCACCACTAAAACTCAGTAAAGGTGATTAAAATCTGGGAAACTAAAGACTCTGCAATGGAGTTGCAATGGAACAAATTACTTCTTTGGGGATAAAAGGCAGGCGAACAGTTGCAATTGTCATTAAACCATAGATTAGTACCCCATTTAAAGGTTAGCTTAAAAACGAGAAGTTTTTTTCATAAAAAGTACACAGCTTGGAACTGACTTGCTAATTAAGGTATTAAGAGCCCAATGTCACTGTGGAATGACATTTCTATATTTGACACACATACTCTGTAATCAACATGTCTGATCATAGTCTGTGTGGGTTGCAATAGAAAGTTGAGGGAGTCGAGAAAAATGCTGTACATATCTCAAAATCTAGAGGATCAAAGAGAGTTTTAAATGATGCAGCTTTAACAAGAGGTCAACATAAGAGAAAACCAGCTGTAATCAGGTATCTGTCACACTTAATTAGATGATCTTAAAACAGCACTGAAAAATCAGAGCTGGCTTAGCACTTTTTGAAAGTGTAGACAAAACTGAATTTTGCCAGGCCTACAGTGTAAGTCTTTATCCTTGCAATGATGTCAGAGCAGGTATGAAGAAAGGGCGGATAGGGAGAGCTGGCTGCGATTAACAGGGTTTTAGCGGGCTACAGCAGGTTTCCGTGAAATGTGGGTATGCAAGTAGAGACTTCGTTAACTTATGACATCTTCCAGTCAGTCTAAATTCAGGAGGGAGGGTTTTATTTCTAAATCCCCTTCTCTTGCTTAGCTTTTTAATCTTTCTCTCCTAAGTTTTCTCCATATGTTCCCACTTCCACCTTTGTGCTCCTATACTCTCTGAGCTGTAAGAGCAGCTGCAGCTCCAGTCATGAGCCTTGTCTCCAATAACATCATTGTCCTTTTGACCTTTTATTTTAGTGAACGTATAGGGGAGACCTTGCTTTTATAGCTAATTGCACCCAGTCCTGAGGGCTAGGACAGGGACAGGGACTACCTTGTCAAATGCTGAAAGAATTGCTATGAGGAGGACAGCAAGTTCCAGCCACATTTGGGATGAAAGAGGGACCTTTTAACCACTAACTCTCTAAGCACTCCTTAGGTACTGGCAAATCCTTTCTTCACATACATGTCAAGGCATATCTTCTGAGGAAGCAAGTTCACACAGAGTGAAAAAAAGACGAATTCTTTACCAGCAAAAAATTGCCCCTGCTCTTCTTCGGTTTCTCTACTTTTATGAGGTTGTCATCTGGGAAACTTGTATTTGTTCTAATAACTAGTCTTGGCTTTTTGCTATGCCTAACATTTTTTTAATCTGCAGCCTTGCACACATTCTTTAAATAAATGTGATGCTCTCTCCCAGGGACTGAAATGCTCTGTTTTCCTCTAGGACACATGGACCAAAAAAGAGAACTTCTGGAGAAAACTAAAAGTTGGCTAATTATCCACATATTAAAAGCTTTAAGAAGAATGAAAAAGAGAAAGCAGAGAGATCTGAAATACCAGACAAAAAAGTAAGACCTTTCTGTAGAGACTTTGCCAGAAGTTGTCTACAGAAAAATTGAAGGATATAGCAGTAAGTGATCACAGATCTAGGGTCTTTTGCTTATGAGGAAAGACTGAAAGAATTGGACTCATTTCTAGAGAAGGCACAATGAGAGAGATGGAAATTCATAAATATCATCTGCTTCAAAGAGAGGAAATTAACTGCTCTTGTCCCATCTCCAGTAACAGTATAAATCCTTCATGCTTCTTTATCAAGCGATTATTTGTAAAATTGTTTCTAATGATAAGTAAGCACTACATATGCTGGAACAGAGATCTGGAATATATATTATCGATCAGAAGTTTTTAAGAATACTGTAGATACACAGCATATAGCTGATCCTGCATTGAGGTAACTGAACTTTTAATACCATTTCCAGCTGTTTTTCCTCCTGTACTATGCCTTCATCCATTCTAAATTTTACAGCATTCAAAGAAGCAGAAATGGCTTATCTGTTAGCGTAATTTGAAGGATTATGCCAGAATCTAATTTTTACCTTAGACAACGGGTATTACAAATTCAGTAGGTTCTGGTAATAGCTGGAGATCAGATTTAATTTCAATTTACCATGATAACTAGCAAAACAGAAGCAGAACTAGATCCTCCATCAGCTTGGTCCCAGCAATGCTCTGTAATGCTAAAATAATCATTAAAACCTGACAGTGCCAATTAATGTACTAATCAATTTATCAAGCAAACAAACAAAAAGGAGTAGAATAGAGAAAGTTTTCATCAAGGGCAATGTGATCAAGCATTAAAAAAAAAGCCCACATCTTCACGACAATTCTGCACACAGGTGCAGATAGAATATTTGAATTTATATCACTGCCCTGGAATATTTTAACACATGAGTCTTAAACAAAAAATGCAGATGGATATTGTTGTTAAATGGTAATTATTTTTCCCACAAATTAAAACACTACTTTTTCTTGTTAGGGTTTTCATTAACTTGGCATAGAAGTACTTAACTAGGAAAAAAAATTGAAGAGAATTACTGCAGGGAAAAGAAAACTGCTGCAAGCTGTTAAGTATATTTATTAAAACTACTAAAACAGATAAATTCTTCAAGAACAATCTCTCTCCCTAAAAGTACCATTTCTGTAATACTGCCAAGGACCTTGATATCAAGGATGATATGTTTTGAAAGTGAAGTGATGGCCATGAAAGTTAATTCTTGACTGAAGAGAATAAAATTGGTAGAGGCCCCTAACATAATCAGTTCATTCATTTGAAAACAATTGCTTTCAACTGGAGCTAAATATTGGAAAAGGCCGTTTCTCCATAAAGCCTTTTTTATCCCATCAGTCTAATAATAGAGTTGTTCTGGCAGATTCAAGGGATTCTTTTTCCTCATCAATCCACTGGAGACAGGAAGCGCACACATTTCACGGCAATTATCTGCTTGTAGCTGCTTTTAACCCCAATGTGGTATTTCTTTCAATTTGCACTAACATGACAGCTGTGGTAGGTCAAACTGGATCATGTTCCATCATATGAGGAGCTGTTATCCCATATATCCTGCCACATTTGTTATAAAAGTTAAGTGCCTTCTATTTCAAGCTAGTTGAAGGAGTACTCAGACTGCATCAAGGTTAAGAAAGCAAAAAAGTTCCTAGTATTGCCTAGAAGAGAGAAATAGAAGACAGAAAAACCTTAAGTTCAGGAACTCTAACATTTATATCAAGAATATAGGGTTTTGGTATTTTGGTTCTTTTTAATTTATAATATTTAAATCTAGCATTTGGGAAAGAACAATTTCTATTACAGTATGCAAAATAAAACAGTCTTTCCTTCGGAGTACATACAGCTGTCTTACTACTTTCAAAGAAGGAGATCCCAAGTATTTGTGAGGGGACAAGATTTATCATTAGATTCATGCACAATATTTCCATTGACCTAAGTATGACATACACCTTAGTACAGAATTTAGCTATGACGACTAACTTCATTTGTGTTAATGAAAGGAAAAATAAAATAGCATAACTTAGCACATCATGGAGTTTCCCAGTGTTTTTTTTTACTGCTGTATCTTTATCATCAACTATCTTTTTTTTTTCCCCCGTGCTAGCAAAGAAAATGTTTGAGACAAAATTTGACATATATGGAAATATGAGTTTGGTGATCAGAAGATAATGATTGTGGACCGAAAACTATACACCTGACACTGCTGTGCCTTAAATTATTATTTTCAAATTCAAATTCCCTCTTTTGACATATTTATCTTTCATTTTACAATATAAATAATATTAGGAGTGTAAGTAGTTGGAAAATTGGACACAGTTGACTAAGCATCAGACCGCAGTCTGCTTTCTAGGACAGACATGGATTCAGCTAATGATCATTGTAATCTACAAAATGACTTTTTATACACTGTGTTTCTCAAATATATTCTATTATGTTTCCATACTGCAGTATTTTAACTGTCATTGCCTGGCATGTTAAAAAAAATAGATATACACATAAATAGCTTCAGATTGATTCGGAAAAGTTAGTTGTCATGGTGATCTTGTAACCTAACAGCACTAAATCATTCTCAGTTCAACACAATTAGTGACAACACATAAACCCATGAAATTGTTTAAATTTAAACTTAATTTTTTCCTTTTCTCAATTATGGAAAGTGCTCTTTAACTTTAGCAAGAGAAGCACTCTGCATTTGTCTCCCTTTTTGGCATGCATTTTTGACTCATTTTGAAGAAGACAATTTCATTTGAAGAAGACATTTCATCAGAAATGTGTAATAATTGTGACAATCAAAAATCACGTTAATATATATACAACAGCCATTTTTGAACCTTTTCAGCCAGTTTCCTTCCCAACTGGACTTTCTTGCTAGAATATACAGCCATGCAGGACATACCATAAACCCATCTCATTTGTGTCATATTTTCAATTAGAAATGTGCAAGAAATAAGCAGAAATGTTCAAGAGAAAATTTAAAAGTTAACAGTTATATCTAGTCCAAGATATATACAGGTTATTTGCCTTAAGATAAAATCACATAAAAATCAAAGTAAGTCAAAAGATGGATAATAGTTTATGCATTAATGTATCAAATCGTGGTACTGAAAGACTGAAAATATTCATATATTAGAACAACTACCATGAGAACAATTCAGTGGAAGAGAAGATGGATAATGTTAACAAATCCTTGTCCCTGGTAAATTAGCCTACGCAAGAAAGGTGCCTACACCGATATTTTAGCCAGATTTCCTAGAATGATTTTAGTAAATTTAAAAAAAAAAAAATTATTACTGGAAGAGATACAATCTCTTCAAAGCTTGGCTCAAATGTAAAAAATAGCTATACACTTTCAAGATTGCTTTTTTTTATTAGGTACAGCACTACATCTCCCTCAGCAACAATTCAATCAGCTTGTCATCAATGCACTCCAGAAACCTCCTGGGCAGCTTGTGCTCTGCAGTGTTGCCCCTCCAGCAGATGTCAGGGTGGTTGAAGTCCCCCATGAGGACCAGGGCCTATGAACATGATGCTTCTTCTAGTTGTCTGAAGAAGGCCCCATCTACTTCTTCCTTATCAGTCTGTAACAGACATCTGCATAACATTGCCTTGGCAGTCTTTCAACAACATCCTACATCAGACCCCCAAGCAAGCAGCAAACGTCTCCAGATGACAGTTAGATTGACAGATGGCAGCCTCTGCTCTCTGCAATAGAAAGTCTTCCTCTGCTATTACTCACCGCTTCCTCCTGATGTTCGTGCATGACTCAGGCTCAGCTAGCACAGCAGCTCATCTCCTGGAAGGGTACTGAACCTCTTCTGCACCTGCAAATCTTCAGATGGAGTAGAAGCCTTCCTCCTGGTACCAGAAACTACAAGCTTCCAGCCTTCTGCCACCATGGGAATCTTCATTTGCCAACCTCATATGCACAGACTCTCCCTGCTCCTCCAGCTGGGACTTTGGCCTCTTGAAGCTGCAGGGTCTTGGAGAAAATCCAGTGAAGCTCTTATCATCTCCGACGCTGCACAGTGTGCTGACCTCCTCCCACATCTCCTTCAGCTGGTGACACATATCCTCAACCTGAACATCTACTTCAGGCTAGGAGATCATCTCCTGCTCCCTTAGCCTCAGTGAGAGGTGCCAGGCACACCTGCAGCTCAAGAACTGCAGAGCTGCATCCTTCCTCAGGAGCTCGCTGTTGTTCGAGGTCTTTGATGGGAAAGTAATTTAAATCCCTGCTGGGGACCTTGCCTCGTGGCACTTTGCTGAGGATTTATATGCTGTTCTGTGCAGTTGCTGGCCCATTCTGTGCACCCGTCTGTGTGAACTGCCGCACAAACTGCTGCATCTCTTAGTTACCTCTGTTAGCTGCACCTAATACATAAAGGCACCTATGTTTGATAATCTCTTGTTGAAAAGTAAACAGATTACCAGTTTCACCTGCAGTGAAAGTTGACCTCTGAACTATAACTTCAGGTAAAAACAAAACCCAGCATGTAAAAGCTTTTGAGACCTAGAAAAAGGATAGAAATGGAAGCAGAGAGGGTGATGGATTAGCTAAGTCCGTAATGAAAGCATATATTGCATCTTACAATACATTGATTTGGCTTTTGTTTTCAAGGACAGATGTCATTGTAGCACCTGTAGTTACAAATTCAACTAGGCACTTGGAAACTGTAGAGTAAGTTTCAAGTTACTCACTATTGGGCCATTTTCTCTGAAGGTGCCATCCTATGATCTTAATTTGGCAAGCAGTTTCACTGTGATCATTGTTCATATGCTGTTTGATTACTGTTAATCAAGCTTAATTTACATGAATGTTTTCTGCTAGGACTCGACAAACATAACAGCCTTTCTGCTACTTATAATTTTATGGAGGAAAGAACAGGGAAAAAAGGTAAAAAGAATATAGTACTTAAAATTTAAAAAAAAATGACAGCACAGTTATATGTTCTTAAAATTACACATCTCAGAGGGGTTACTTGGTTTCTTAATCCTTATTTTTTGAAGAACTAAATAGAAAAAGAGGGACATAACAAAGACACAAGAACAGGGAACTATATTCCAAAATAAGAATGATTAGGAAGGCTCTTAAAAAATAATCTGACAAAGATTATTAAATTCAAATACTGCCTCTGGTTCAACTTGACCTTGAGCTGCACATTGCTGGAGGCTAGACAGAATACCACAGAAGTATTTTTCACAATCTGCTAATAAGCATCACTGGAAACAGCTTAATGGACTAGATGAACTTTATATACAATACAACTGTGCTTATGTTAAGAAATGTGAGGATGCATTATGTGAGTGGACAAGCATAGGACGCCTTAAATTGTATCTGAAAATTATCTGTATAATTTTTGCTTAGGGACCCTTTTTAGTACAAATGTTTTCTTACAAAAAGCTTTTTTGCTTGAGGACCTTGCATCAGATGACCTTCACCTTTGTGTTTAGTGCAAACAACTCACCATAGTCAGCTAAACTGAGAGTTATGGGATGGCTCCCATGAGTAAAGTGAATGAAGAGAGAGATTTTGTTACTCTGAAATTTTTTTCATTTGTTTTGGAAGAAAAGGATAATTTTGCCTTTTTAATGAGAAAAATGTGTCCTCAGAAAAGAAAAACTTCAAAAATTGCCATTCACTAGTTTTAATGAAAATCTGTGGGCAGCCCCTTCCCTGGTGCCCAACTTCTACATAACTCTAATATGGTCTAAGCAGAAAGAAAAGTGTGTTCACAACTTATGGTTGCCCTAAAGAGTCTCACTGAGCACTGCAAATGCCATGTGTGTTTAATGAGAAGATCCTTGTGAACTATCAAATGAGATAGTGGAAATGGTTCTATTTTCTATATTCATTTTTTTTGTGTAAGAAAGCAAAAGTGGGGGGAAGCTGAGGAATCTCAGCTGCTGAATCCACCCATAAAAATGTACAAACTTATTGACGCTTCTAAACACAAATGTCAAGTTCTTGAGGATGTAGAAGATGTAGCTGGATAATCGACTCTAGAGATCAGATATGCCACCAGTGTGGTAAAACAGACTTATCCAGGAAACACCTAGAGGCAAAAGAAAATGCCTGCAGGGGAAATTAAAAAACAAACAAGCAAAGATGCACAATAGCATAAGTAAATAGGAATACAAGCTAACACTGCAGAACAAAAAGGTTTGCATTACTTACAGCAAAAGAACAGACAGTAACTAAGAAGAGGTGACCTTGTACATCCTTACTATCTGAGATATTCACATATATATGCATGTATATAGAGCAAGCCTGCTGGAGTATGAATATCACTCTGTTGTGGTGGAACTGAATTCAATCTCTGCAGAATGATCAATGATGTCTCTGCACTTTAAAACTCTGTTTAGATTCCAGACACCTCTGAAGGTCTGATTAGCACTAAACCTGCTCCAATCCAGATTTTGAGAGGTTTGCTATGGTTATAGCTCTCTGTAAAACACAGTTCAAGTAACAGGCGCTGGCTCAAATATGGATTACTAGTAAGTTTTGCCCAGCACACACTAAGGTCCTAAAAATACGATGTCTTCCACATTTGTGGAAGATTCCATATTCCTTATCATTCTCCCAGTTTCCTAATGAACAGATGCAGTTCATCACCACCAATCACAGCCATGAAAGAAAAGTGAAGCATCTGACTTGACTTATGACTCAAAAAAAGAATCTACCAAATGTTTCCTGCTAAAATATTCATAAAAGTTGATTGACCAGCTGCAATCTTACAGCTTAGACTATAGACCAAATAAGAAAAAAAGCAAATAGGTAAGAAAAGTAGATGCACATTAGGAGAAGCTGGATGTCTGTCCTGTGAAATCATAAGAACAAATATGATTTCCCATCCACACAGCTAATAATATCTAATCTTTGGACAATTATAATGGCAATTAGTATACAGTACCAGATATAAAGACCATAAACCGTTTGTTAAAACTTCACAGAATCACAGAATGTTTGAGGTTAGAAGGGACCTCTCAAGATCATCTGGTCCAGCCCCTTGCTCAAGCAGGGAACTTAGGTTTCTATCTCACCCTGTTATAATTTACCCCTAGAAAAGTAATGGGAGACAGCACTAGGACAGTTCAAGTTTTCCAGTTGAGTTAATATGTCCATGATAAAATATTTTCCTGAATCAAAGCAGAAGTCAAAACTTCAAAGATAATTTTTGTCTTATAACTCTGGGTTGAGTCAATTGGGACATTTTCTTTTTGATAAATCAAAGTTTCTTCTGATTGTCTTAAAAAGGTTATTGCAGCAAACAGGAAAATGAAATGTCATTTAAATAAAAAACCTCAAGTCTTTCAGTTTGAGACTGTTTAACTGCTTGTTTTTTTCAGTTCAACATCCTTAAAAGTTAAAACAATGTTGACTCCAGAGATCAGTTAAAACGGATGCTATTTAATAGTTTTAGTTTCAACTATTGCATTTTGGGGGTAGGAATCAAACATTTCCTGCAGAATTTTAGTATCTATAAATGCTCTGTTGCTCATCATGGTACAGTCCTGTGTCCACTCCAGAGTACTGCCGTTGAAAAGTGAATTGAGACAGGTGAGTGTTACTAAAAACTCTGCAGGCTAACAGTGTTACTAACCACACAAGTTTATGCACTCTAATCCTAGGTTACCTCAAGACAAATACTTTGGCTTTGCTTCAAGACGACTGAGGAAAGCAGCATGCATTCCACAGACTGAATGAAAAGTATTTGGAATTATCTCCAGAATACACAGGTTTTCTCAGCATTTGCAAAGATGATACTTTATGCTTTGAACAAACCTTTGTCCTTTCTTTATATTTAGTGCTCACATTGACCTATCATCTTTATTTTAGAGAATGCTTGAGATGCACAGCTACTCACAGGAGGAACTAACAAGTTGAAATAAACTGTGCTACATGCAGACATAGCCAGAGCGCTAACCAAGTATATTGCTTAATGAGTTCCTGGCAGTCCTCTATGAGTGTTTAATGAGGAAGAAGTCTAAATCTCATTCATTGTAATTTGACATAAGCACATTAGAATATGCTGAAATTGGTCCTGAAAATAAGATGTAGGGCCATGTGTCACTTAGAGCCCATTTGTAGTGTCACCACTACAAATTTACCTTCAGTTTTAACCTGGCTCTTAGCCCAGCTTCACATATTTTTTAAAAAAGAAGTCTTTAGTCTTGTGCTTCCATGCTTTGAAACAGAGTGTGTTTGTTCACACTAAGAGAATTCAGTTTTCTTTCCTTCTTTTTTTTTTTCTTCTCTTTTTTCTTTTTTCTTTTTTTTTTTTTTTTAAAGGTGAATTACTTTGTAGTGAGGATGTTTTCAAAGCTTATTTGAGTAGATCATAAATTTTGATAATCCTCTTGCTTCATCCAGCTTTTCTAGATACTCATTTCTCACTTACCTTCCACATAGTGGAAGCTGTTGTTTAGTATGTAACTCTCTTTCCTTTAACCCTTTCTTCAACAGCCTGCTTCTATGATACCAAACTTAGACTCTTTAGCCAAAGAGCTCTAAAATACATCATTTCAACATGAGTTAATAAAGAATAAAGAATGACCTCAGATTCTGGCTCTGCTCTCATGTATAACAGAGAGTATGGTTTTGGGAGAAGCATTTAAACTCTGTGGTGGTAGACTAACATCTGGCTAGCACAGATGTCCCAGTGAAAGGATATAATAAAATGTTCAAGAGCTTCTGAGTAGAAGTGCTTGGGTTTTTAGCTTTAGAAACTAAAGCTGAAGGAGGAGAGAGAGACATATGACACAAAGAGAACTCTGAGAGAAAGGTGTGGAAGAACAGGACCAAGTTGCAGAACAGAAAACAGTGCTAGAGCTGACTGAGGTCAGATAGTGTGATAATATGAAACTGTCTTATAAATCTATATGCTCTTTTAGACATTGCAAACTTAGCCAAAAAAAAAAAAAAAAAACAACCGCATTGGAATGAAGAACTACCTTAATGAATGAAGCCTCTAGCACTGTTATTATGAGTAAAATTGCATCAGAAATATGAGTCATATCCCATGTCTGATGTCAACAAAAGTCTTGCTTTTGGAAACCTTACGTTTTGTTATGTAGTTCTATGCCTTAGATCACAATGTACTTTCATGAGGTTCTTTCCCACCTTTGCTACTTGTGGAATTAAAAAAGCATAAGGGAGAAAAGAAATTTATCCCATAACAGTGACATTCTTAGGCAGAAACAAGTTTCAAAACCCATCCCTTTAGCATGCAAAACCTTTCTATTTCTTGAATATAAAGGATTAGAATACCAATCAGTCAGTGTATTACAAAAAGTCCTCTTACAAAAAAGGATGCAGATTTGCCTTAGAATATGGCTGTTTTTTCTACAGAGTCTTCTGATAAATCATTTAATTATAGGAAAGTTTTATACATACTGACGTTATAAGAAATTTTGCTAACAAGTAATTTTTTTTCCCCTTTCTCACTTTCTCCTCTTCATAATGACTTGTGGGAGAAGAGTTCTGGGGTCACTTTTTTGCATCTGAAATTCCTACCTCACTGAATCCATACCTTAGACATGAAATAAAGAAATACTGAGCTAATACAAGTTTAAAAACATTAGTCATTATTCACTGCTTATTATTTTAGAAAAGAAGTCTATGTATTTATTTTCAGCATTTCATATTTCTGTTGCACTGCCAGTGGATGGCCATTCATAGGGGAGTCATCATGAAAGCAAGGGATGTCTGAGACATGGTCTGCCAGATCAGACATTGGATAAGCAAAGGAGAAGTACAGAATAGTCACACTTAGAATATCATCAGAGTAGGCCAAAGAAGCACATGGTATTTGGAGACCTGAATTTAGGAACTCATCTTCATGTTAAAAGGTGATCTCTGCACTTCCACAGGACCAGCAGCAGTGTACCAGGACTCCCACCTGTGCTACTGTAACCACAGAAATGCCAATACTGGGTCAAACCGAAAGATCTATCCCACTATATATGTAACAGTTTAAAAACAGAATGCTTAGAGAAAGGTATAATAACAGGTCAAACATTGTAATGATTTTTTTCTCAATATACTCTCCCAGCTTTCAAAAATCAATGAATTTCCTGAGCTACAGATTACATCTATGTTTAATATGCCTTCAGTAGGCAACCTCTTCCCATTTAGTTTTGGGGTTGACAAACTCAGCACAGCATTGTATTCTATAACAATATACCACTTCAGATTTTCTTGACATAGCACCACAAATTTTCTTAGCACAGCAGTCCGGGTGGTTGGGGCAGTGGATCGAGGCAGTGATGCCCGTGGCTGGGGCAGGGGAGGGGCAGATGGCTGGAGCTCTGAGGTGGCTCCTGAGTGCAGGGGGAGGCCCCCGCTGAGGTGTCTCTACATGGTCCTGAGCCCAGGCATCCCAATACCGGGAGGGGCAAGAGAGGGAGAACCCACTCACAGCTCTGACAGGAGCAAAAGACAGATGAATTTCCTTGGTTTCTACTGAGGAAAAGTCTCACCTACAGGCATTTTGCAGGAAAAACCTGCAATGATAACATGGATGGCATTAGCCACTGACATCTAAATAGTTGTGTAGGTAGCTTCTATCCTACTGTACCAAAACCTGTCAACCCTGCCAGTGCAAACTTTGCAACTAAAATTGGTTCTGTGAGGTGCTTTAATTTCACATTTTGTCTCTAAAGGTCAAAGCACTGGAGAGTAGGTCGTGTAATAATAAAAACAATAAGATCATAGCTTGTTCAGTCATTAAACCTCAGATCACTTCAGATGCATGGCACCACCCATATGGCAAAGATGCACTGCTTTTGCCCCAACACTTGCCTTGAAGAAAGATCAATAAAATAAGTTGACTGTCTCCTTGAGTTGAGCTTATGAGTTCATGAGTGACCAATAGAGTCACTATATCATTTTCAAGAAATTTCTCACTTCACACAAAACAGCAGTATCTAATTTGAATAAATAGCATCAATACTTGCCTCAAAGTCCATTCCTGCATCACTTTTCAGACTTGTAAATATTTTATTTGTTAGGCAGGTACCTGCAGCACTGTGAAGTTGCAGCCTCCCAGATCATAATTACAACTCATTTCTGAAGTGGCAGAGTCCCTTTCCTGATGGGACCTGGTATGAGAGTTTCTCTGATGCTTCAATTCACCTCCGTAAAGATCTTCCTCAGATCCACACTCTAGCATCAGTGCTGAACATCTCATGTCACTACAATCACATGGAAAAACCCTGTGCTAACTGTTCCTCACCTGAAACCTAAACCTACAGAAGAAAGTGCAAATGTCAGTAAAAGCTGCTCTCCAGGAGTCCTCCCACCTTCCCAGTGTGTAAACTGAGGCACTGCCAGAACTCACAGGCTGCTGAGATTACAAACGTAAGTAGCAAAAGTTAATTCTCTTTTGCTGAGATATTACATATTATTCCCATGTAAAATTCAGAAGCCTTAATGTTGCTGTTAGCAAACTGGAACCTCAATATACTCTGCAAATTAAACAAATCTCCAGGTGTTTTTGAAAGCATCCTGTCACTATTCTGCTTAATGCAATTGCCTTAACATGTTTTTATTATATTGTAAAAATTGCTATGAAAACAATCATCACTTAATCTATACTTCTGAGTATAATTAGACCAAATTCTATGGTCCTTCTAATTCTCCTTAGTAAAATGTTGAGTATGCCTTGATATATGAGAATATTTACTTATTTCCCACTCACTGTAATTGACAATGTTTCACCTTTTTTCACGTTTCTTATTCTCTTTCCTCTTTGTTTTCTTATTTTTATTGCCCTGTTGTTCCTTTAAGACACCAACAGTTCAGTACTTTATAATGAAACGGATGTTTCATTCACTGAGGCAAAGGCACTCATATGTCGAGAGATTTTAGATTTTTGAAGAAAGAATGGGGAGTTTCTCTCTCTGATCTGTACAGATAGTTAGGGCATAGCTAATTTAACATTAATTTTTTTTTTTTTTACAATTAAACACAAAAATCATAGTTCTACAAAACCTTCACACAAGCTTTTGCTAAGACTATCATTGTATTAAACTTGATTGTGTTATTATATATTAAATTATTTTGCTTTAGAAGTCCCTAGCTGTGAGCATAATTTGACACATATAATTTAATATGTTTAATCTACATTGCTAAATCAGTTTATCTTCAAATCACATAGTGTCATTTCAAACCTCAGTAGATTTTTGTTATTTGTGATTCAATTTTTAAAGTTTGGTATTTTCAAAACACATTAGGAAAAATCTGTATTTCTACTGGCTAATGTGAAACTTCTTTTTGTCTGGTGTCTTAATCATAACCACTATGCAGAAGAGAGAGTGAGCCCATCAAAAGTGCATGTGAGAAAAAATTAAATTATTCTTGTTTTACTCAAAGATTAAGGTAACATTTCCACACTGTCCAAAACAGGATTGGGGTTATGAACCTGCATTTTACATAGCTCCAAACTTATTATAAATATGTCTGAGTTTTGATGAGAGAACCATGGTTGCATGGAGAGACAAAAGGACTTTTCCTGCTTACCTCCTCAGCGTTTTCACATCTGATGTCCACACAGAAAGTTCCTGTGTCCCAATGAGTTTTGGGATAGGGAGTCACTACTGCATGTAGGGAGTCACTACTGCATGAAACTCTGTCCAGGAGAGCTGATGTAAAGGCATGTCATGTAGGCTTGATGCAACAGAAACTGGGGAATCACGGAGGAGGGGATTGAGAGAAAAAGTGAGCTATACTAGATGACAGCATGTAAACATCAGCTCTGCAAAAGTACTCTCAAGTTATATGGATGGGGCAAGATGGCTTTTGTGAAGGCCAGTCTCCAGGATGAAGCTGTTGTTAAAGCATAAGATAATGAAACTTGCACTGGATTTTCCTTTGTTTCAAAATGAGGAAAAGTTCAAGACTGTATCATGAGAAAAAGGCCAGAGAAGATTGAGGGAAAAGAATCAGAGAGAAGAAAAAGGACATAGAATCATAGAATCATGGAATCATTAAGGTTGGAAAAGACCTCTAAGATCATCGCGTCCAACCGTCAACCCAACACCACCATACCCACTAAACCATGTCCCTAAGCGCCTCATCTACACGTCTTTTAAATCCTTCCAGGGATGGGGACTCCACCACTTCCCTGGGCAGCCTGTTCCAAGGCCTGACCACTCTTTCAGTAAAGAAGTTTTTCCTAATGTCCAGTCTAAACCTCCCCTGGTGCAACTGGAGGCCATTTCCTCTCGTCCTATCGCTAGTTCCTTGGGAGAAGAGACCAACCCCCACCTCGCTACAACCTCCTTTCAGGTAGTTGTAGAGCGCGATGAGGTCTCCCCTCAGCCTCCTCTTCTCCAGGCTAAACAGTCCCAGTCCCCTCAGCCGCTCCTCATAAGACTTGTGCTCTAGATCCTTCACCAGCTTCGTTGCCCTTCTCTGGACACGGTCCAACACCTCAATGTCCTTCTTGTAGTGAGGGGCCCAAAACTGAACACAGGATTCGAGGTGCAGCCTCACCAGTGCCGAGTACAGGGGCACGATCACCTCCCTCCTCCTGCTGGCCACACTATTTCTGATACAGGCCAGGATGCCATTGGCCTTCTTGGCCACCTGGGCACACTGCTGGCTCATGTTAAGCCGGCTGTCAACCAGCACCCCCAGGTCCTTTTCCTCTGGGCAGTTTTCCAGCCACTCTTCCCCAAGCCCAAGACATGAGTGAAGTCAAAGGTGGAAGGGATGAAAGTAATAATGAGGAATGTCAAGAGACCAGAAGATGTAAGATTCCAGGAAAGGAGAAAGTTAGGGAGGACCAGGTGTAAAACATCTGCGTCAATTCTGAGGATATTTAAAAATAGCATAGGAAAGAGAGAAGATCTTTCCCTTTCAGAAAGGGTCTTTCAGTCTGCCTGTCCCATTTCACTGTCTCAAAATTCGCTGCTGTTGTGACTCTTATCTTCAGAAGTCCATTTGACAATTTCTTCAGCTAGCAATGTCTTCTGTGGTATCACGTTGCATATATGGCTGTGCCATACTAAGCCTGCAATATTGTAGAAATTTGAACTTTAAATTTTCAATTACTTTCTTTTTCCCCTTCTTTTTTAAAGCACGGGCTTTGATTAGATCCACAAACATATTATATATCCTTCCTTCTTCATGTTCTCACTATCCCTAACTGCTCACAGCTACTGAATTTTGTCTTCAAACACCACCTCGTGCCTTGGAGTTACAAACTGGATATTTATGTTAGGAGAGACAAATGGTAGTTTAAAAAAACAGTGAGCATTTTAGAAAGCCTGCATTCAATCTTTGCTCATATACTTTTACACATCTCGGATGGGTAATGCATTTCCTGTCATTTATTACTAGGCTCTGTTGAAATGATAAGCAGCATTTGGAATATATGATTTTGTACTTCAGTCTAAGGCACTAAATCCAGACACAGTGGTGCAAGAATTGAACACCATAGCAACAGCTTTATGTACCTGCAATTTTTTATCATCTGCTCTCCTGGCACTCTCAGGAAATCAACATCGTTTCTGTGGTCACTTTGCCTGCTTCCTTGCTGCATACTGGAAGATAAATCCTAGTGCCTCCTCTTTATTACTGGGTATTTTTAGCTAACTGTGTTGATTTAGCCCTAATTACTTATAAGCAGTGTCAGATAAATTAAATATTTCCACGTGGGTATTTCATTAAGGCTTTTTAATCAATTTTATTAAGGCAGTAACTCACCAAATCAACATGCTTAATTGGCCATATAAGTTATACAGAGAGTAAGAATAGTGTCACAGTCAAATTGAAGACTAGGGTAAAATCAAATCTATACTCCTATTTTCTTATCAAGACTTTCCAAGGAACAGGAATAACCCAGCAACCATTACTAGAATATGAGTTGCTGGTTTTCCTTTTCTTCTCTGCCTTATCAAACAACTAGTCTCAGACTAATCCTTTTTCCAAGACTATATTCCTTCAAGCTGCAGGCCAAAGTGGCACTAGCCTATTGTCCTGGTTCCGGCTGGGACAGAGCTAACTTTCTCCCCAGTAGCTTGGGGGGTGTGCTGTGTTTTGGGTTTGGTATGAAATGAGCGTTGATGGCCCATTGATGCTTTGGCTGTTGCTGGGTGATGCTCGCACGGGGCGGGAGGAGCACAGCCGGGGGGGTGGACCCAGCTGGCCAATGGGGTATTCTATACCATGTGACATCATGCTCAGTACAAAAACCAGGTGTGTGTGGGGGCTCGCCCTCCCCCCCACTGTTCGTGACACGCGGTCGGTGGTCGGTGAGCAGTTGCACTGTGTATCGCCTGCTTTGTATATTCTGTTCTTGTTGTTGTCCTCACTGTTACTATTACTGTTCTATTTTGTTTTATTTCAATTATTAAACTGTTTTATCT
>NW_009225064.1:18071-31514 GCF_000690835.1 Fulmarus glacialis
GGGGTGAGTGAGCGGCTGCGTGGCGTTAAACCACGACACCTATAAAGGAGAGTTGTGGGTCTCAGAGCTACCATCAAAGAAATGGAAGTCCAATATATCTCTTCTATTCCCACCATTTAGTCCAATAGGTTGCTTAAGTTTGGTATCAGCCTAACTTTCTAGTTTGACTTCTGCAGTATTTAAAGAATTCAACAGTCCCTTATTTGATGTCATGACGGTTAGCCTACCATGGACAACGGAAAAACCTGGACAGTGTGTTGACTGCCCTTTCTTGCCTTAATTTGGTTGTCTTTGCACTGAGCTCTGGATTTTGAGGGGCCTTGTTGGCCTGAATTAACATCATTTTGCACAGTGTTTGACTTAAGTCTCAAGTGCTGCTTAAAGCACTGAGGAATACAGGGCAAGAACGGCTCTGTGCAAAACCAGCTCAAGCGTCCCTGCCCTCCACTCCATGTTTTCTGTTGTGGTGCACAGCGCAGGGACTTACAGACTAACTGTTCATGGAATGAACAGCAGGCTTGCCTTTGCCTGCAATTTTTAGTTTAAACTGAATGCTGCTTGAGTGTGACTATGCTTTCTCCCCATGCAAACTACCCTTGAGGCAGTACTGCAGTAATTTCATGCCTGTGTTAATAAACTAGGTTATTGATACACTGGTGGCACAATCAGAGGTTTGACAGTAAAAAAACCTATGATAATCTGAACATTTCCAGTCATTTTCATGTGCTTTTTCAAAATCTATTAAAATACAGGAAGGTACCGTGAGTTTCCAAATTAGGTTATTTTCATATGAATGTAAACACTCTGGAAGTTTACAAATACTCTAACAGCAAACTCTATTAAAACCTGTATGTTTTCCTATTCCTCAAGCTCTCAAATAGCATGTTTGTCCAGCACTAGGAGCCAGATAACAAACATAATACCTACAAGCAAAAATATTGTCGCTTTGTCACATAACACTGCCATACTATTTTAACACCTCCATCAAATAGCATAAATCAGCAGAAGTCTTGCAGGCCACTTGATCAGTGAGTAAGAATGCAGACTGTATGCAGAGTCCATCACCCCAGTGTAATTTGCTTTTCTCCATGTTCACACCCCTCTAACAGGTTTCGGAACAATACTCTCCCTTGAGAGTATTTGGTCTTGCTCAGGGATCTCTCTGTCTCAAGAACAGAAGAATCATATGTTTAACAAAGTGGAGGAAGGTAATCTCCAGATTGTTTTACAGATCCATATTCTAGTGCCACTGCCTCTGCTTAAAACCTGGCACAGTAGCAGACACGCAGTAAATACTTCCAACACTGAATATTTGATTGCATGCTAAGAAAAATTCTTTGTTGTGACAGTAATGCCAAGCAGCAGGTAGCATTTATTTTGTGGTTTTGTTCCAGCTCCATCAGAGTTAACAGAGTTTTATACAAGTGTTATTTCGCAGAACCTTATGGAAAAAGGAACAGTAGCAGTTATTCAGAAAAAAAATTGTAGTAATCTAATTTCTATAAAGATAGCCAAATAAATATGAAGTTAATCTTTCCAAGAGACAAGAGCTAAATATCCTGCTAAAAAAAAGAGTATACAAGGAATGGTTAACTATATTAACAAGCAATACTTGAAATAAGCAAGGGAGGAAGAGGGGCTTTCTTGCCTCTGGCAGTGCACAGAACCATCTCTGGACACTGCTAAGCTATCCATGCCAACTGTGATTTTTCTTCTTGGCTCATGAAGCTACTTTTGAAAAGCTGAATGTTTGCCTTTGGAAAACAATAGGCTGACCCAAATAGCAAGGTTTATCAAAGTATTATGAAAATAGTGCCAAGTGCTTTCCAATGCTTTGAAAATTATTTTTTGGTTATCTATGCTCTTTTTCACTGTGGAGCTTTTAGTGTCATCTACCTGTAGCACAGGACCTTTACTCATAAAAATACAGCAGTAATATTACCATTTTTGTCTATTACTCATTGATGTACAGAAGCAGAGAGGATTTGGCAGTAAACAAGCTTGAGTTTATTCCTCCATTTGTTTTATTTATTTTTGCAGTCTACTTTAAATGGATTCTCTCTTGGGCTTCTTGCTTCTGCAAGCAGGAAATCAGGCAGTGGAGTGAAAGAGCGCTTGAAAGGATTACAGCATCAGTTGGGCTTAAACAGCTCCATTGTATCAGGGCAAAAAGGTCAACTCCACTGTAATGAACCCAGTGTTTAGGAAGCTAGTGTCTTGTACTTTTTCACATAAATGTTGTTTTAATGTATGTGATGTTATTATTCCTATGTGACTGTGTGATCAGACCAATGCAATTCTACTCCTCCTGAAAAGTGATACTCAACATTTTGCTCTTAATCCAGAATTGAAATATGCATGGGTGTATAAAACTACAGAATAATTACCTTCATGTTCATATGATGTTATTCAAATTTCCCTCATAAAAAAAAAACCTTCCATTTTCACCTAGCTATATGGTGAGAGCCATACGGTGTAGAAACTGGAAAATTCCATATTAGCCCTTGGTATAAAATGCAAAAGGTAAGTAGGTGATAATGCACAGACCTTTTCCTGTACCTCTTAATAGCAAATAAAAAATACTTCAGGAGAAGTAAGCTGCAACAGATGAAATATGCAAGCATGTGAATATTCATGTGGTAAAGAAAAGTTCCATTCTGCATGTTTATATGTGTAATGATTGACCTGTTCTTCAGTGAATGTTGTCTTCTATTTCTATGTCTTCTTACTGCAGTAAAGAGGAGAAGCTACACCTAGTTGCTGTCCAAACTATGCCGTTCATAAAGTGCCTAACCTCTCCTGTAATTATGCTAAATCTACAGGAAGGAATTAAAAAATCTTAAGGAAATGGACTTCAAAATTCCCTAAGGACTTCTAATGAATATGCTGCATCGGGGGGCACTATAATGTAGAAAATCATCCGGCATCCCTAGTCACAGGTTATCAATAACACAGTACTTACAGTCTAATTAAGGGAATAGAGACAGCAGCCTATGTTATATGTTTCTCTCTTTAACACAAATTGGCCATATTGTCACCAGGCCAGAGTTCACTACTTTTGAAGTAATAGGATGTAAAGTGTAGATAATGGTACAAATTAGGTTAAACACATAATGATCACAGATGTGGAGGAAATAGTTTGAAAATGCAAAAGCAAATAGATTAAAATACTACCTCTGGTTGCAATTTAACATTTGTTACTATAATATTACAACCATATGTCTATCATGTGTATCTGGGGCACAAAGCCAGTCCCATTCACAGGAAAAGTAATACTAAAGTAATGGCTATACTGGGACATGTTAAAAACCTCTCCACATCTACTTCTCTGATTGTATTTTAGGTTAAAACTATCTACATTCATCTGAAAACCATAATTATGTTATAATTAGATATTGATCATTACACATAATGCTTTCACACACAGGTGCCTAAATCTTTTTTGGTTAAAGTTTCATTCTAGAAAACCTTTAGAGTCCAATTTATCTTTATCATCTTTATTATTCTTTTCCCTTAATGACCTGACATCTCAATGCAGGAGATCAGAAAGGAGGTAAGAGGGAAAAAGAGTCACTAACATGAGTCTAAAAGACCAAGCTATCAATGAGTTCACGATTTCATCTTCCAAAATATTTTGAAGAAGCCTGTTGATAGTGCCTTTTGGAAAAGCTTGTCAGATACATGGTACCTGACTGGATGCACATTTAGGCACCTATTTTCTTGTGACTTTATGACATTACTTTTTCATAAACTTCACATTTTTTTAGTTCATGACAATGGGGGGAAGCAGGTAAGAAGGAGAAAAAAAAGAAAAAAAAAACACAGCATGAAAAATGCAGGCATGAAGCTATAGTGAAAAGATTGAGCGTAGAGGAAGAAGATGACAGAAGTCAATAAGCCAGTCAGTTCAGTGTAGAGGAAGGAGATAGCAGAAGTCAATAAGGCAGTCAGTTCAGGGCAGAGAAAATTCTGCCAAAGCTGTAAAATAGCTAATCAGATACATAAGGCAGCAAGAGAGAGTTTCTGATAATCTAGTTGTTGGCCATCACTCATGCTGTTTGCTTTAAGTAAATTGAAAGCTCAAGTATTATAATATACTCATTTTAGCATCTCAGTATGACTCTTGCTATTTAATTTAAAAAGCTGAATGAATGACAGTCTCATTAACATGTTACAATCAACTGGAGAGACAGGAGATTTTTCTATTTGAGAAATAGTATGCTTATAATTTAATATAGATTGTTGTCCTGGTTTCAGCTGGGATAGGGTTAAATTTCTTCCTAGTGCTGTGTTTTGGATTTAGTATGAGGAGAATGTTGATAACACACTGATGTTTTCAGTTGTTGCTAAGTACCCTCCTAGTCCAAGGACAGCTCCCATGCCTACTGACTGAGCTAGGTACACAAGATGGGAGGGAACATAATCAGGACAGCCAGCTCAGCTGGCTAATGGGGTATTCCATACCATGTGACGTCATGCTCAGTATATGAATGGTAGGCGTGATCCAGGAAGTACCGATCGCTACTTGGTTATCGGTCAGTGCGGGTAGTGAGCAATTGCATTGTGCATCACTCATTTTGTATATTCTATCATTATTATTATTATTTTCCCTTTTTCTGTTCTATTAAACTGTCTTTATCTCAACCCACGAGTTTTTCTCACTCTCACCCTTCTGATTCTCTCCCCGCCCCACCGGTGGGGGGAGAGAGCGAGCGGCTGCGTGGTATTTGGCTGCCTGCCAGGTTAAACCAAGACAATTGTATAAAAGAAATGTTAAATAACATGAGAAGTAACGTGAGGACTAGCATCTCTTTTCATTCAGATGAAAAATCTCCTGTGATTTATGTAACTAACATAGAAAACAACTTGATAGGTATATTGTAGTAAGAAACCACATGGGATGTTTACCTACCGCTGTTAGACAGTTAACACATCACTATTATTTCACTAAATAATCACAGAAAAATAGTTATCTAGTCTTTGCCAACTTACTCCAGATATCCCTACTTTCAGTTTCTTCTGTAATGAGAATTGTAGTTTGGGGATCTTTCCTTCAAGGCTATTTAGAGGTGAATATGATGGCTTTTACATCCTATTAGCTGATCATACACTGTTGCAGAGCAAGTATTTGTTAGCTGGTTGACACATGGCACCCTACAACAGCCATTCTGAATCTCCCCTGGGGTTACCTCAGTAAAAAGCAGTGTGCCAGAAATCCGAATCTGGGCCATGGTCTAATAAAACTGTCCTAATAAAACTATATCTGATCCATCAATAATGCCTCATTCTGCGCCTTTTCACTCGACCCTCGAGTATTTGAATGCTGCTTCAGACCAATTGATTTATGTGCTAATTCTTGACACTATGTTACTTAAAAAACTGTTTCACAAATTGATTCAGTATCTCTTTTAAGCAGTTAAACTGAAATTCTCTGAAGGGTTACAAAGCTTAAGCTTTGTGATTTATTAGTAGAAACAACAAAAATGAACAGTCACTGCCACACAAGAAAGATTTCTTAGGTGCCTCGGTGTCTTCTGCTTCAGTTCTCTCCTGAGAATCAGACATGGTTAAAATCAGACATTGACATTTCTCATTTTATGCTCCACTTCAGCATGATATAGTTAATGTTAGACTTTAAGACCACAAACTTTACAGTAGCCTTTTACTGCTGCTCTGTGTCTTCCTGTCTTCAAAATTCTCCTGAGCTTTAATTAGGGTCTCTACATCCCTTAGGTTTTCAACCTCTTTTAAAAAGCAGCAGGTTCTCACACCAAACACTGCCTCAGGACTTGTCTCACTATTTAACAGTTATTCACTTGACTAAACTTTTAGGTACAAAACATACAATCAGAAGCACAACTTGCACTAGGGACATGCAGCTACTCTTCCTTCCACAACAGCAGTGAGACTCCCAGCCTTGGAACCAGAGTATTACTGCTGGGCTGGGTAATAAAAAAAAAAGCAGAACTGAAGAAGGACCGAGACTGAATACTGAAAGAAACTTTTCTTTCTTCCTGATCAGAGGACTAGCAAGTGGCTGAGCTGTGTGAGGACAGAGGAAGCATAGTTCCTTAGGTTATTTTAAGGAAAAAGAGGAAAACATGGAAGTTACAAAGGGGAGTATTAATGACAGCAATTCCCTAAGACATGAAAGAATTTGTCACGAGCTATTTGAAAACAGTGGTAAAATGAAAAGTCTGATTGCATGCCATTGGAACTTCGGTGCTACATAAAATGGATTGGTGGCAGAATTCTTGGCTTCAAATGGTATTTTCTAAGGAACACATGAACAAGGAAAAAACTAGCAAAATACTTTGCATGGAAAAACTGGACAGCTAAAAGCATCACTGGACCTGAAGCTCTCTGGAAATACAGAAGAAAACTGCTCAGGTTCTGTAACAGAAGTGCAGCTGTACCTGTCAGTAACGTACAAAAAATGGAAGACTTTCAGATGATAGCTTAATTACCAACAGCACCCCTGAAAAGCTCCAGAACTTGTAATAGCTGTAACAAGTTTTCGGTAACGAAGGCTTGGAAAGCAAACCAAGAAGCTGTGTGGTAGAAATGAGAGCAAGTATTTGAGATTATGCAAGAAGTGAAATGCAGGAGGGAGTAATTCTCAGGGAATAACAAACAAACAAACAAACAAAACCACACGAAAAACCCAACCAACAAACTAACAAAAAAATAAGATAGAAGATTTTGACAGATGTAAAACTGAAGAACCAACCCAGAGCCTTAAAAAAGAAAGGTTTAAAGGACAGTTTTTGCAGGATGTTGGAAGACACAGCGATCAGAATTTGCCACTCTTTATACCTGTGTTTATAGAGTGGACGGTATCCTGACACAGCAGTTGTAAGAAAGAATCTCAGATACTACAAGACTGAAGGCAGAAATGTATGCCAACCAAGCCAGAGTCTAATTAAACAGAACTTGTAGCACTGCAAATTCTAATAAACACTACTGTTTTTTTTTTAGATAATTCTCAGCTTTGCCCGGCAAAAGAAGAGGAGAAGCAAAAAAGGCAGTATCTGTTCTGCATGTAGGAACATGTACAGATATCATGAAAAGAGCACCAGGAGTCTCAATAGCTTTCCATGGAAGCTTAACACCTACCAATTCTTAGAATCATAGAATCATAGAATCATTAAGGTTGCAAAAGACCTCTAAGATCAAGTCCAACCGTTAACCCAACACCACCATGCCCACTAAACCATGTCCCTAAGCGCCTCATCTACACATCTTTTAAATACCTCCAAGGATGGCGACTCAACCACTTCCCTGGGCAGCCTGTTCCAAGGCCTGACCACTCTTTCAGTAAAGAAGTTTTTCCTAATGTCCAGTCTAAACCTCCCTTGGCGCAACTTGAGGCCATTTCCTCTCGTCCTATCACTTGTTACTTGGGAGAAGAGACCAACCCCCACCTCGCTACAACCTCCTTTCAGGTAGTTGTAGAGCACAATGAGGTCTCCCCTCAGCCTCCTCTTCTCCAGGCTAAACAGCCCCAGTTCCCTCAGCCGCTCCTGGTAAGACTTGTTCTCTAGACCCTTCACCCGCTTCGTTGCCCTTCTCCGGACACGCTCCAGCACCTCAGTGTCCTTCTTGTAGTGAGGGGCCCAAAACTGAACACAGTATTCAAGTATTCTTATCACCTTGTTAAGGATTTGTCCCTAAAATATCCAGTCTGTCTATGAATGCATAGTGATGATATCTTCAGAAAAAAGGTGCCCACTCAATTTTGAAGTGGGGAGCCCAAGCTGACAAGTCTAAATAGTCATGTATCTCTAGTATCTAATATGTATGCATCTAATACTTATGTATTTTTATACCTATTAAGGTACTTCAGTAGGTAGTTTCCAAATAATCACTTCTTGATTTTGTCTTAGTCACCAGAATATTGATAAAGATACACAGCTGAAAGTAGCCCTCCCTTATGCTGTTTATAACAACAACAAAAGGAAAAATACCTAGCAAAATGTGAACATAACAATATACAATTCAAAGTAATTTTCAGAAAAAAAAGCCTCGAAAACAATCTGATACAAGGTAAATAGATTAAATAAAAGTGTGGGTTTTTTCTTTTATCACATAATCTCATTCAACATTTGTCCTGTTCAATCTGTATTCTTGCAACTTTCTTGTAAAGTCTACAATGGATTTCTTACAGCAGCTAACACTGTTGTGTGCTTTTAATTTTTTATGTCTTATAATTTAATAGTATCATATTTTCAATCATGCTAAACTAAGGCACATCACAAAAGAACATTGATTAATAAATGCATGAGGGTTACTAAAGCAGGTCTTATCATTCAGGAGATGGAAAAGAGACCACCATGCTAAGACTGTAACCACAGTCACTATCTTGATTCTGAAAAGAAACATGGATTTTCAAAAAAATCAAAAACCTGTGAGTCATGAGTCACAAAAATCACAGTAAATTTAGAGATATAAAATTTTCTGTTTCATACTACCCAAGATAAAATGTTATATCAGATATATATAATTACATACAGAGCCTGCTTCTTTAGGCATCTACACTATATATTTTGAAAAAGCCTTGAATGGGTGCATGTTTTTCATTATGCAAAAGCTGCAGCAGTGAAATTTCTATGCAAATGGTTCTGTTCTCTGTGACTTCAGGGAGAGTAAGGACAATTTCCTTTACATCGTATTAAATTTTGCAGAATTCCAGTGAAAGTCTTACTGCTCACTTCCACTGCTTAATGGTGCTTCGTACTTGACCTAGAGGCAGATGGTGTTATTTATTAAATCCTGTGGAAATTGCAAGTATTAAATGCCTGGATGTCCCTTCACAGCCCATAGTACCAACTAACAGAGGAGAGGTGTCTGTCATATCTTAAAACTGTAGTGGTGGATCAGCAGAAAAGTCTACCTTCTTTCTACACTCATGCATTTCTTGCAATAAAGCCTGAGTACACAGATGTCACAGAGGGACAGACGATTCATCTTAATCTTTGATAGGCACATAAACACTGCAGTAAAGGAATACAAAAGGAGTTATTTCCCCTTATATTTATCTAAATAAATATCCCCCTTATTTATCTAAATAAATTCATTTCTTCTGCAGTTGCTGAGAATGACAGGTTCAGGGAAGGTAGAACAGGCTGGTACTAAAGTTTAATTACTCCTGTGGAGTATTCAAGCAGCTACAGCTAATAATGTTTGAGCAGCTTCCTTCTCAGAAAGCTTTTCACTGTATCCCCTGTGTGGATAACTCCCATGGACACTAACAGGAGACTCATGTGTGTACAGTAGCCAGAGCAGAACAAAATATCAATATTCACCATTGAGGGACTTTTTTTTTTTCTTTTCTTTTTTCTTTTTTTCCTGTAAGTCAAAGACAAAAAAAAATATGCACTGGCCTAGAACTTTATATGCAACAGGGAGTGGAAAACATTCCCTGAAGAAGAAAAGGACATCTTTAGGAAGGGGTTAGTCACTTAACTACATCTTCAAAGAAAACACTCTAAAAATGAGATTACTGACTTGCTTTCTGGCTCTTTCCAAATAGAAAGCAACCTAGTCTTGGACAGCTTGCATACCTTTCTATTTATCTAACTAAAAAATCTTCTAGAAATATTTGTTCTCATTAAAGCAAGATTTTTCACATAGTATGAATGAACCTCTATGCATGGTAGTGAGCATTCACACAATCACTATAAAATTGTAAGTAATATATTATGAGACTGTCCATTCTAAGTATGTTTAAAATGTATGGTAATTACCTCAACAATGAAATCATTTTAGTATATAAGTGCTTGACATATACATTTGCTGTACCAGGAATTGTATTACACTCTAGCTTTCATGTCCCATAAGGTCGTTACTGCCATAGGAATATCAACATCTCTACACATTCAATAAAACACGCAGAATCAGATGATTAAAATGAAGTGTCAGAGAACTATACTAGGAAATTCATGCTTGTTGTTTGCTTCTGCCTAAAATAGTCAAAATTGTGATTCAACAAAATTTCAGCAGCAAGAAAACCACTAGGTGATTTACCTGATTTCAAGCTCACATTGGGTGGCAAAAGCTGTCCATGGGAGTAATAATTCTTACTACGGAAGAAACAGTAGTTGCCACTCTTTTGTGAGGTAACAGAATATTCTAGCCCGAGAAAACACTGGCTACTTCAGAAAAGGACTCAAGAGTACCTCCTAGTACCTGGATTTGTTTGACCTGAATGTCAGAATTGGTCTAAGCTAGTGCAGTTTCCAACCTTTGGGAGAAGAAAGGTGCACAGGCAGGGAGGAAGCTATGTGTTGTCCAGTACATCTCACAGTCTGGAGGATAAGGACATAGCCTGGGCCATACCTGCCCTCCAGTACAGACAATGCCATTCCCTACCAGTCCCATTTTCTGCCTTTTTTTTTTTTTTGGAGTATGAGTTAAATTATATTCTGCATGCCTGCAACAATATGATAAGCAGGGAAAAAAGTTACAAACTTCTTGTAAATGACAAACATTGTTTCCTTTACACTCATCCTTTCATTAAGCTGATAGTTATGCAAATGACTTATGGCAAGACTTGAATCAGTCTATTTCAGTTCAAATCACACTTAACATCAGCTCTGTAGATGCGTTGACAGATCATGCTTTCTCATCAGAAATGGTGGTGATTGTAATAACATTTCAGTTTTAGTTTAAATCTAAATTAGTAAAATCCTTTTAACAGTCTCTCCTGAGGAAGACAAATTCTCTCTCTTGCATCTAAACTCTCCAGCAGCACTCTACTTTTCTGAATACATACACAGGGAGGAGGAAAATACAGTGCAATATATTCTTTCTGTATATTGAATTGCCTGAAGATTACAATACTACTATGCTGCATTTAATACTCGGAGTACTTTCCTGGAGCTGTAAAACAGAAGAAGATGTTGGCAGTTTCCCACTTAATGAATTAGGGGTGATAGAAAAATGACACCCAACAAAACTGTTAAGTTTAAGATGTCAACTTTGCAATAATTTATTGCTTCATCTGAACAACGGTTAAACAGTAGTTTGATGTTGTAAGAAGAGATTCTGTGCATCTTTTTACCATTTCCCTTAGGTTCTTTAGGTCCGGCAGGAATTAGAATTATACAGTCAGAGATATTAAAGATGGAAAAAATTATTTTGTGCTTTGTTCTTGTTATTTTTGTTAAAAGTCAGCTTTGTTGTGTTGACTTATAAACTGCAGTTCTTCAGATCCTCTTTAGATCAATTTGTAATTGGGTTCTAATGATGTAGTTATTATCACATTTGATAAGCCTCTTTTTACCACCTACACTTTCTGTAAATGAAGAACACAAGCAGAAGCTTAATTGTAGCTGCTTGCTGAATATTTATCTCTCAGGTCAATAAATCATGATGGTTCACCTCTTCCAAAGTCAATAACTATTTAATATTCTATTAAGCTGATGGGAGTAAAAGAATAGTAAACCATGTTTCTGCTATAACAATGTAATTAACTAAAACAGGGAACAATTCCCCTTTCATTTAAAATGGCAACAAAACATCCATTATTCAAGGAGTACGATCATTATAAAACTGTGTGAAAAGAAGTGAACGCTGCAAATTTGGACTTAATTCAGTTTTCTGAGTGGAAAGTTAAAAAACTGTAACATTATAACTTTACTACTTTAGCGCCATACTATTTCTGAAGAAATTCTTATTTTGAGTCCTCAGCTCATGATAGCTCACCTAACTGGATGAAGTCAGTGAGGAAATAATGTAGAGTTTTTATTCATAGATTAATAGTGAATATGCTGTCCTTTAAGACATCCAAATTCTAGGTAGCCTAAGCTTATTATATATTAGAGCTTTGGAATCCCTTAATATATAGCAGTTTGATTATTCCCATGGTAGGGTAAGACAGATTTACTCTACGCTTCTTCCATTAAAATGAACTTGAGAAGACTGAGGGAAGGAATCAGTTCTTCAAAGAATGTGATTTCAAAGAAAATATAATGCCACTTATTAAGAAATTAAAAATTACCTTTTTCACAAAATCTGAATTTGGCCTCCTCCCTCCTTTTGTCTTCAGGTGCAGCACTGTGGAACAGGGGAAGGATAATGATCAGTATTTCTTTTTAATTAAGTAAGAACTAAATCTAAACCATTTGCTCCTGTAGACTTCAGACAACTGGATTAATTACAGACTAACTGATTAGCTGCTGATTTTTACCTACCTATGACTCTGCTCAGGTCTTATGCATTCCTATTGCTTTTCAGCATGTTGGTCTCCTTACAAAGTCCACAGATTTTATCAGCATCTTTTCTAACAAAATAATCTATTGGAGGAAAATTCTGGAGCATGTAAATGGATAAATGGCTGAGTAGCACTTCCACAAGGTGCCCTATGGGTATAAATTAAGTCTCACTCAAATTTAGTGAATTCCAGTACAGCAAGTATGCTAAAAAAAACCCAAAGAGTATGTAAGTCCCTCGCAACTCAGTGGAGTGCTTGCAAGGATCCGAGCTCAACAGCATGATCAGGAGATCTACCTCAAAGTTATGTCTAACACAGAGCTCTAGTATCTCCTGCTTCTAACACGGACAAGGTGGGTGGTTTTAGGTTGTGTTTTACAGATTGAATCATTGTGCAGGCCTCTGGATGTGCCTTCAGGGCCCTAAGCTGACACTGTCACTGTCCTCTTCCTTAAGTTTATATATCCCAGAGGAATCAGCCTTTGCTGGGGAAGTCTGTACTGGAACGGCCTTCTGAGCTGCTGGTAGTAGGCATCCTTATGAGGTGATAGATCAGTGAAGTTAATCTGCATATAACCATACTGTGCATTTCTGCATTGGCATGGGTACAAACTGATCAGTTCTGCAACCATTGACAATACCAACAGAAACATATAAAATCAGGATTCAAATTCTCTAATATTCACTGATATGCATTTTATATATTTTTCTCTGCCAAAAATAAAGATTTGATTAAAACACCACTGAAGTTCAGTTCTTTAGTCTCTGCAGACAGTTGTACCTCTTTTTTCTTTTTAACAGATGTGGAACTACACAAACTGACACCACCTGAAGATCTGGCATGCTGCATAGTTCTCAAAAATAACAAGATGCAGATTAATGTGTTTTTTTTTGTTTGTTTTTTTTTTTAGTAAGTAGTGGAAAAGAAAAATGTGGAATTAAGTTTTTAAAGTTTCATAATGTGGTGGGTGGACCTCGGCTGGCTGCCACACTCCCACCCAGCTGTCGCCCTCCTCGACAGTATGTGGGGAGAAAATAATATGGCAAAGCTCGTGGGTTGAGAAAAAGACAGGGAGATTCCTTACCAATTACCATCATGGGCAAAACAGACTTAACTTGGGGGAAAAAAAAAAAATTATTGCCCATTAAAATAGAATTGGACGATGAGAAAAAAGTAAAAAACTAAAACACCTTCCCCCCACACCCTCCTTCTTCCCAGGCTCAGCTTCA
>NW_009225065.1:0-8920 GCF_000690835.1 Fulmarus glacialis
GACAAGGGAAGAGCTACAGATGTCGTCTGGACTTCTGTAAGGCCGCTGATACAGTCCCATACAACTTTCTTGCCTCTAAATTGGAGATATGGGTGTGATGGATGGACTGTTAGATGAATAAGGAATTGGCTGGATGGCTGCATCCAAAGGGTTAGAGTCAGCATCTCAATGTCCAAGTGGAAACCAGTAACGAGTGGTGTCCCTCAAAGGTCTGTACTGGGACCAATAATATTTAATGTCTTCATCAATGACATAGATAGTGGGGTTGAGTGCACACTCAGGAAAACTACCGACTAGTCAGGCTTACCTCCATACCTGGTAACATCATGGAACAGGTCCTCCTGGAAGATATGTTGAAACATATGGAAGACAGGGAGGTGATTAGAGACAGCCAGGATGGTTTCACCGAGGCCAAATCATGCCAGACTAATCTAGTGGCCTTCTAGAATGGAGTGACTGCATCAGTGGACAAGGGAAGAGCTACAGATGTCGTCTGGACTTCTGTAAGGCCGCTGATACAGTCCCATACAACTTTCTTGCCTCTAAATTGGAGATATGGGTGTGATGGATGGACTGTTAGATGAATAAGGAATTGGCTGGATGGCTGCATCCAAAGGGTTAGAGTCAGCATCTCAATGTCCAAGTGGAAACCAGTAACGAGTGGTGTCCCTCAAAGGTCTGTACTGGGACCAATAATATTTAATGTCTTCATCAATGACATAGATAGTGGGGTTGAGTGCACCCTCAGGAAGTTTGCAGATGATACCAAGCTGAGTGGTGCAGTGTATTCACTTGAGGGAAGGGATGCCATCCAGAGACCTTGACAGGCTTGAGGAGTGGACCTCATGAAGTTCAAGAAGGCCAAGTGCAAGGTCCTGAACCTGGGTCAGGCAATCCGCAATATCTCTACAGACTGGGTGAAGAATTGATTGAGAGTAGCCCTGAAGAGAAGGACTTGAGGATACTGGCAGATGAAAAAATATGTATGGCCGGCAATGTGTGCTTGCAGCTCAGAAAATCAAATGTATCCTGGGCTGCATAAAAGAAGGTTGGACAGCAGGTCAAGGGAGGTGATTATCTACCCCACTCTGGTGAGACCCCAGCTGGAGTACTGCATCCAGCTCTGGGGTCCTCAGTACAAGACAGACATGGACTTGTTAGAGCAAGTCCAAAGTAGGGCCATGAAAATGATCAGAGGGCTGGAACACTTCTCCTGTGAAGAAAGACTGAGAGAGCTGGGGTTGTTCTGCCCGGAGAAGAGCAGGCTCCGGGAAGACCTTTTTGTGGCCTTTCAATTCTTAAAGGGGGCTTATAAGAAAAACAGAGAAAGACTTTTTACCAGGACCTGTAGTGACAAGAAAAGGAGCAATGGTTTTAAACTGAGAGACTTAGATTGAATATAAGGAAGAAATTTTTTACGATGAGGGTGGTGAGACATTGGAACAGGTTGTCCAGAGAAGGAAAATTTGAAAATTTAGTTGGGCAAAAATGGATCACATATTTTTTTCCTCCAGCAGAATAGACAGGAAAGATTCTTTTATCCTCTATAGAGTCTAGAGAGCTCTTGTCACAAAAGGCAATTGTTCACTAAGTGTTTAGTCCACTTGAAATGTTTTCATGCTTGTTTATTAAGTAATTAAGCATGAGTTTTCCTCTTTAGCAACTGCCATTTCTTAATTAGTAAGTTAACTTAAGGCAAATTGCCCCCTTGATGTATCACTATTTGCAACCGAAAAAGTTGAGCATGTGATCATTAATTCTTTATAAAGTGTCCATGTTTGTTACAAAGTTATGCTCCATTTCTCTAAGGGTTTTTTTTTGGTTGTGTGGTAGGGCTTTTTTAACTTTATTAACAAAATAGTGATCTTGATTACTGTTTTTCACAGAATCAATGTAGCTGTTACTATTCATCATAATTCACAGTTCAATAAACAATACCCTTTCCTAATTCACCCAATACTCACTTTGTCGCTGTGTACATGGATGAAAAGCACTTCCATATAATGTCAATGTCTTTGACATGAATAGCTGAGACAATAAGGCAATAGTCCACTCAGCAGGGAACGCCATTTGTTGTTTTAAATACAATAAATTATACCAAGTCATATAGATGATGGAAATTCACTAGCATAGTACAAAAGTCATTAACTCAGACTGACACCTGGCCTATCTCCAGTGATTTGAGTGAAATTAAGCCAGTGCTAAATTTGGCCCGTTAACTTCTGTATGGTTTCTGCTACGCCTAACTTTGTACATTCTGTATTCAAACATTTTATTACTAAGATTAATAGCCTCTCTCCTATTGCATTAAGTATCCAATAGCATGACAAGGAATGGCTGGAATAATGCAAAACACATAAACTTATTAAAAATAACTGAGTTTGACACAGTGGGTTGTGCTACTCAGGGACTGATTTCAAATCCTGACTCAAGTCTATTACTTGCTGTACTGGCAAAATGTTAGAGATTCATGGGATCTCAGACAGACCTGTCAGCTCTCTGCACACTGTCATACCTAATAACTGTAAATGTTATCTGCAGAGTATCTTTCTTATTCTAAGAAATTACAGTACAACTCTCATTTATGGTGTAGCAATTAATGTAGCAATATGACTGGATGGCTCCAAAGATTTTTGGAACGTTATGAGATATTTAGCTTTTGATGCTACTTGACCCAAAAGCTAAAAAGAGTTTAATCTTCACTGGATTAGATAAAGAAATAGTTGACTTAAATGTAGAATTTCCATTCTTTTTTATATTAGGTTCCTATTTATACTATTTCACAAGAAGGTGTGATCACTCTTGAGACAGAGTAACTGTTTAGATGGACCTTCAGGAACATGTAGAGTATTTTGCCTGCCATCACTTCTGATGGTGTTCATGTTGGTTTTCAGTGCTGTTACCTTTGTGCTTTATCTTCAAAAAGTGAGTTGTCTTCATTTAGTTTTCAAAATGGCTTATCTGCATTGACGCAGATCCTGTATTTCTGAGCAGAGCAATGCTTAGCTGTAATGGTTCCCAGGGAAAGAAACACAGGGTTCTGCATAAGGAATGAGCTCAAGAGGCTTACTAAAATGAGCTTGCTACCTCTCAGAGTATGTACACAGGTTTTTAACCAGTGGCAGATCAGTTCTTTTTCCTTAGAGTAAATTGTTTCTCTATTGCCGCAAACTGCATGTCACCATTCATGTCTCAGAGGTAAAATACCGCTGTTCGTGTTTTACATTAATTTTTCTTATCTGTACATAACTAGAGGACCCAGAACAAGGCCAAATCAAGCCTGTTGAATAATTCCTGCATACACTCTTACGCCATGGTCATTTCTTTAAACACACATTTTCTGATAGCTCATTATTTGGTTATGAAGTAATACAGCTGGTGTTCCCATTTGTGATATGTTCACGAAGGATAGCAATGTATTGATTCTTTACCTGTCTACTGTAGTGCAATTTGTGAATGTCTGTTCAATTGTAATAGTGAAAAGAATTTAACAATGCAGTTTATCATTGAGTTCTAAAAAAATGTTTTGTTTCTCATCACTTGAATGAAAGTAGAAATATTAAGCCCCCAATTGAAAAGACTATTTGGCATAGATTGTGCAGAGCAGTTGACTTGCACTGAACTTACCTAGGAATTCATCAAAACCACTAAAAAATATGGGATTTATTTTCCAATACCTTCCCTCCAACTGTGTTCAAATAAAATACTTAAAATAGGAAGACTTCAACTGGCAAACCCAGATGTAATGCACTTCTTTTGCATGCACTCATCACTGCTCTTGCTCTATCTATCTGACCAATGACTAGAAAGTCAAAACATAAGGTGGATTTGTTTAGAGAGGAAAAGTTTCAAGAAAGGAAAGAACCTCAGCAGACAGGCAAAATAGGACATGACAATATAATATCCATGCTTGGTAGTGCTTCACTACTACTTAACAAACTATGAAAACACTCAAACATTCATTGGTTTCTAAAAAATCAAAAAGCTAACAGACAACCCCCTGGAAGATACCCTGCCAGTCTTCATTTCCAACTTATTTACTTTTGTTAAAATGGCTGAATTAAGCATGATTAATTTCTAAAGCATACTAGATGAACGTTAATTAGTTCCAGTATGCATTTTACTCATCTGTCAGTTTTTCTTTTCTATATGGCTGATATAAAATGATGATAAGTAACATATTTTACCCCGGGTTTTGCCAACTACGCTTTTCAGAATTTTTAGTTATTTATTATTGGATATGTTTGCATGCCAGAGCCACACATATCATCTTGACAACCATTTTGTAGGATATAGCTGTTGCTTAGAGGGTAGACTTCACATTTTCCAATGTTTTTCCTCTTAGCATCTATATTCTAGATAACATGAAAACTTGAATCTGAACTCTTCTGAAATCGATGGGTCTTCAATTGTGCACTTTTATTTTGGCTACATACTCTCTTTCAGCTTTCTGGAAGGCAAATACTGTTCAACTGACCTTAATTTCTAAAATGTCACCAGATACTTAGACTAGTTAGGCTCGCGTACTGTAGCCATGCCCCATCTGCTGAGCATAAAGTATTTTCCACTAAGCAGAGAAGTTATCTTATTCTAGATTGTGCTAGAACTCTTGTTAAAAGTAAGAACATAAGAATGCAGTGGTTTCTGCCTAGGATGGATAGATACTGCTCTTTTTGTCTGTAGATTTAGATATAAATTCTGTAGCAGAATTCAGTCTGGTTTTGTCCCATTTGTGTACCTCTGTAAACAACGATGTAAATTGGCACAGTACAGTTCATTCAGGATGCTTTATTCTGTGACGTTAATAGAACTGGAATAACTACACTGCTAAGACTATGATTCTGCTCTGCTGTTTTACATGGTAAGCTTGTATAACACTTGTCCTTTCAATCCATGCAAAAATCAGTATAATCAGTCTTGCTTTTATAAGCTCTACATACACTGGCTTTTTAATGTACATAAGCTCTACATTCACGGGATGTTTTTTATCTATATAGAATGTTCCATTCCCATTTCTTGGACTAGAAAGGCAGGGCATCACATAAATTCTCCCCATTAAAAATAAATTGAGATTTGTCCATCAAAATATCTTATTTTTACAGTGAAGACACATGGAAGAGTCACTGTTTTCCAGTTTAGATTGTAATTGTATGTTTTTCTTAATGGCCATAGCAGATGCATAGTGGACAGAGGTTGTTTTTGCAGGACAGCCATGTGATTTCAGGAATTCCAGAGGTTTCCTCATTCAAATGAGCATATGTGTATGTGTATATGTATGTGTGTGTGTGTAACATTTCGTCTCTCTCTTTTTGTTTTTAACAGGCTGGATTATGAGAAGACCTGACCCAAGCCCTTTGACACTCGTGAAAATACACCTGTGAAACAAAGCCCTTTAGTTAAGAGTTTTTTGCTATTTTCTGCAGAACAATTCCACATAAAAAAATAGAATAAATAATTTTTAAAGTCCACGTCAGTTTAGTGTATCTATGTGCATCTGATATTACCGAAGGCATAGATATCCTCTGTGAAATTAGTTTAATTGAGAAGCTGATTTACATTGTCCAATGCACAGAAAGTCTGGTGGGAGAGTGTAAACACTGCCATCAAGAAACCCGTGTTCTGAAAAATACAGGTTGGCAGAAGGAGATCGTTCAGGACTGATGGAGACACAGGTATTCAGTACCTTCAAAACCTCTAATATGCTTCTTTTTAAAAATCCATCACTCTTGCACATATTATCATCTCTGGTTTTTGGTTCTTTTTTTTAAAGATTTCCCCTTTGTGGGCTGCCTTTTTAATTTCAGTTATTATTTTTGCTGCACGCTGCTTGCTTCTGAGATTATAATGAGAAAAAAAACACGGGATCTCAACACTATAAGGAGTGCTGCAGGTGCCTAAGCATAGGTGCTTAGTTCTGCTTTAGGAGTATGAAATAGTATGATATCCAAGGCATTGCACAGGACTGGCTGATATAACAGAGAATCCATGGAAGACCCAGACCATCCTGGAGCAGCAGCTAGAAGCCAGGCAGAATACAATACATTTTAGGGAATTAATTCTGCTTTCCATTTCAATGGCGGTGAAGATAAGCGTGTAACAAATACCTTTACATGCAAGCATTTATTTTTGTTAGGTATCAAGTCTGATGAAAAGCCCAGATGTGAAGGTAATGTGTTTTCAGAGATAACCTTACTGTAGTGAATTATACAAGTAATATTGGACATTATATGTGACAGCAATTTTCCACTAATATAGTTCCAAACCATAGTACTTCATGTATGTCAGACTTGGTTTGTCTTCCAATAGGTTTTTTACCTAAGTACCACTGTTTTAAAACTGTGTGAATATTTTAGGATATTTTAGATTAATAAACATGCAAATGGTAGTAGTACCATAGTAGTATGATAGTATACACAGTATTATAATAGTATTGGCAAATGATTATCAGATAGTAAATAAAAATCTCTGTGTTTGGATCACTCCCTGTTTTGCTCCCCAGTATTCATTTCCAAATTGTTCATATGAACAGTTGTGCCCAGGATCACTTCTGGAGGGGAACTATACCTTCCTATCTCTAAGCAAAAGCTAAAAGCAGTTTGATGGATTGGGTTGCTTCAGCAAGCACTCTGATAGACAGTACTGGCAGAACCAAGCCACATCTCACTCAGCTGCACAGTCCCAGTCTTCTCCAGCATTTGGTTAACAGAGCTTACATTCTTCCACAATGACAACTTCTTTGCTGTGCAGGCAAAAAAAAAAAAAAAAAAGAAAAAAAAAAAAGAAAAAATCATCTTAGCATCATGTCTTAAAATATAATGTGCTGTCCAACAGGCCGAGAGTTACCTTGGGAATATTATAAGAAAACACTAATTATTAAAGAGTGTACCCTGAGCTGATTTGGACCTTTCTAGAAATAATTTTTCACTTATACCATATCCTCAGAGAGGGGGTAAGAGTCCATAAATCCAAGAATCTTCCCAGCCATCTTTTCCAGACATGGCAGAACAGCTCTCCAGACGTCTTCAGGCCCCCAAAACTACCTCTCACAAGAAGAGAAGTGCGGCCTGTGATATCAAAGACCATGCTAAGAATTTATATATTCACATGGCATGTGTGTGGGAAGAATACAGGTGTCATATCTTGATTTTGTGGCATGAGTGAAAGGGCAGTGTGAGTGTGAATAGACCCAGAGTCCTGCAAAATAGATTCTGTCCCAACCATTGCCCTGTCTACTGTGCTCTGTGGGCACAATCAGTCCACACTAGAGGAGGCTGGCCATGAGCATGATGGATGTACGCTAATTGCCTGGAAGAAAAGGGATTATTCTCAACTGCAGATTGTAAATATAGTATTGCTTAGCAGAAATCATGAGTTACAAGGTTCCTGAAATGCTCAGACATACTTTTGAACAGTGACGAGTCTTTTGGTAGAAAAAGTAAAAGTATAGAAGATGATGAAAACAGTGAATGCCTCAGTGTTTTGAGGTATACCTCATTGGTTTTGGTTATTATAAAGAACAATGACTTTATTTAAATAATTTGTGTTGAAATATTTGGATGTCAATTGATTAGTTTGCTAAAACCAGCGCACTCCTGATTTTCAGTTCCAAATGTCATAGTGTAATTATGGGCACAGTGGAATGATTTTCTTGTAGTCCACTGGTCACATTGCAGTACTTTTTATGACAAGCGTTTGCATCTAAAATAGATTTCACCAAGTATAGTAGTAATTCTACATTCAAGGTTCAAGCAGAGTATGTGATCCATGATGCAAATGCTATTCTGTTGACAGGACTTTTAATAGTAAGCAGCAAAGCTGCATTTAGAAACATTATGATGACTATTAAAAGAAGTCTCAAAGAGATGAAGAGCATAACTAATAACCCGTATCATATCATTCTTACAGGATAGTGAAGAAGCATGCAAAACATAACAAAATTAAATGTGGGCAAAAATTAAATAAATGAATGAAAATCAAGTCAGTGGATTTAAGTTTACATGATTGAAGAAGTTGGTCATTGAAGGTTTTCTGTAGCCAGATGCTTAATGTGATTTTTTGTTTGTTTGTTTGTTTTCTAAATGTATTATCCTCATTTGACATCCAAAAATACATTTCAAAACTGAGAACAAGAGAAAGAGATTTAAGGTTGATGATGAGTGTATTCTGATCAGCTAAATTTTTTGTTCATGCCTTCTGATGGGGCTTTTGAAAATATTCATCAATATATCATCACACTTGTTTTTAAAAAGGGTAAAAAGGAGGACTCTGGGAACTACCAACCAGTCAGAGTCACCTCCATGCGTGGTAACATCATGGAACATGTCTTCCTGGAAGACATGTTGAAACATATGAAAGACAGGAAGTGATTAGAGACAGGCTTTAAACTGAAAGAGAGTAGATTTAGATTAGCTATAAGGAAGAAATTTTTTACAATACAGGTGGTGAGACACTGGAACAGGTTGCCCTGAGAAGTTGTGGATGCCCCATCATTGCAAGTGTTCAAAGTCAGGTTGGATGGGGCTTTGAGCAACCTGTCCTAGCGAAAGATGTCGCTGCCTGTGGCAGGGTGTTGGACTAGATGATCTAAACGTTGCCTATGACCCAAACCATTCAATAATCCTGATTCTATATTGTTCCTAAAAATTATATTTTTGCTTCGAAATAGATTGAGCAATTTAATGGATCTCCACTGTTTTTACTTCTTTGATTCAGTCTAACTATTAAGCACTATAAAACTGAGTCTTTCTATCATTGGGGATAAAAGGAAATTAATATATTATCTTCTACAGCTAGAGAGGGGAATAAAGAGGAATTGGAAATTGTTAAAAAGAAACTCTTTCAGCTGGTCAAAATTAGTAGTTTATAACATCATCTTTTCTAATAATGATTGAAGAATCATAGAATCAAATCATAGAATCAT
>NW_009225066.1:0-29415 GCF_000690835.1 Fulmarus glacialis
AACACTATCCCAGCCAAAACCAGGACACATACAATGTGCCACAGGGCTTCATTACAAGACTTTTAGGCTGAGGTTTTGTAGAATAAATAAAATAATACTTTCCTCTTTTGATATTTAAGCATTTCCCTTGACATGAGGATGAAGTGTATTGAGATGTAGAATGTTTTTTTTCTTTTCCATTGAGTAGAGGAAAAAAAAGTTTTCCTTTTCTCAAGTTCTTTTTTAGACAAAACAAACCAAAACAAGCCAAAATAGTTTTAGAAGCTAATAGTCTAACTTTGTATGGCTTAAATGAGCCAGTGTAATTATAGCTTTACTAATGATTAAGTCAAACTGCTTTGAAGTTTGAGATCCCCCTGTGCAGCTTTTCTCTTTGGTAATATAATAAAAACTAACTCTTTAAATTCTATTTAGGTGTAAGTACTAGAAATGAGACAATACCAAATACTAGCACAGCACTGTAATAATTGTTAGTAAGAATTACACACATTCATTAAGAGACTCTTCTCCTCATACCTCTTCATCTTTACGCTTCATCAGACAGACAAAAATATTTTCCCCTAAAAAAAATTTTGCAAGACTCTTCAATGTATGGCCTAACAGTCCACACAGCTCTATGAACAGAGTTTATGACTCTCATAAACATGCTAAGGAGGCCCGTGTTAAAGACATCACCTAAGCTGTAATTGCCCAGGGTGATTACAGAGCTGTTTCAGGTCAAACTATTGTAGTTTCCAGGGTTATCAGCTCTCTCATGGTGGCTGGTATATAACCTTGATTCACATTAGAGCTATTTCCTATTCCTATTCTGAAATATTTAAACCTGTTGAAGGTTTAGTCACTAAAACCAGTTCATTTAGACAAAGAAAGTACGGGTCTGTTGCAGTCTCTATTCACACTCTATTTTTTTTTTTTACACTAGTGTGTACCAGTACTGTATGTTTCAGAGGAAGACATGCAGAACCCCAACGATGGGCAACATCTTAAACTTTCTGTTATTCACCAGAACAATACTTGTTGCTTTGTTATTTCACAGAGGGTTTATGTCAGATTCCCAGCTTCGTAGATTCAGATGCTTTTTCATTCCTTGGGAATCAGTGATGGATTGATCTCACTAAACTTCAAGCTTCTAGTCTTAGGCTCCTTGCCTAAGCTACTCTTCTGTTCTCCTGTGAAAAAACAATAGAAAAACAGTTTAATATCTAGCATGTGAATGTAAAACCTGCTGTGAACCTTTAAAAAAACAGATTTTGAGAATGCTGCAGTAACAGCAATCAAAATATCACTTTTATAGAGATTTTTAGACTATACCAATGAGCACAGTATCAAGGAAAGGGAATGGATGGGAAGAGAAGGGAAAATGTTTTCAGGAGGAAAGGCTGCAAGTAGTAAGGTTAAATGAATTATTGTGTTCAAGCTTTTAAGTAACTTTCTAAAGGAAAATATTTTATAGTGTGAAAGAATGCTTGAAAAATATCAGTTTAAAATATATATACATTATCAAGATTATTCTAAAAACCTGTTAAAAGAGGACATTCTAAAATCCTCCACATTCTAATAATTTATTCTGAATTTCAACCAAAAACTAAAAAGGCAACTTAGAGACATTTGAAGCCTCATTTTTTTGTTAGCTTAACTTGGACAATTGCTATAAATATAAGCATAACAAATAGGGTCAATATATATACATTTCATAGACTGTGTGCTGCTCAGACAAGAATAATTGCCAGTAGGAAGACAAATCCCTAGTGACAAGCTGGGAAGTCAGGCCAGCCAGCGAAGGTGTGTCCCAGCAGGGCAGGAGGCCACGCATGGCACACCTGCAACACTGCTCAGGAGAGGACTAGAGGGCAGAGCTCAAACAGCAGCTCTCCAGTTAAGGAGGGAGGTTCCTGACGAGGCTCCTTGCAGCTCTTTCTCACAACTTCATTGTTGCCGCAGCAGTCTGGTCCATGGTTACAAAACTGTGATACAGCAGAGGGGACTTTGAACATAGGGAGCTAAAACTCTGGGAAGAAGGAGGTGGTTGTAGAGCTATTGGTACACTCAGGGCTCCAACAGTAGTTTCAGTAGCAAGACTTGTGTGGCAGACTCCTACCAACCTTGAAAATGTCAGTGGTAATATTCAGACTATATCCCATTCTGATGATTATTCTTCTATAATTTAAAAGTTGTTTCACTGTATATAATCATGACTGACAGCTGATTAGAACACAAAACAAGTTTAAATGAGAGAAAATCGTGGTATCAGAGGGAAAATCAAGTTTTTAGTGACATTCTTGAGCCATGCAAAAAGGCATATGCAAGTCTTCTGCTCTGGGATTGATGTCATCATTCCTGGGGTATATTTATTCATGAAAGGCACCTACCTTTAAGCAAACACAGGTTTTTGATGCTGCCATTTAGACAGGAAACTTCATGCTTTGAACAGCAAGACCTTAACTTCATGTTTTGAACAGCAAGACCTTTTCTCCATTGCTTTGTTTGGGAAAATGAAATAGATCCAGAGAATTAGTTTACCCTTAGGGGATGTTTGAAAGGTGGTCATGGAGCCTATAAAAGAATAGAGTGTTTGCTACCCCTAAAGACTTTTTTTCAGATTATATACAAACCTGACAAAATTGATCCATTGGTAAGTGTAAGACTTCAGATACATATACCTGAGAAACTATCAAACAATTTTAAAATCAGCTGGGGATGTAGGAATATATTATATCAATTTCTGTAAAGGCAAAATAGAAGAATGAAATATTAAAGGATTCATCACAGTGTAAACAGGTTTTTTTCTCTTAATAGAACAAAATCATTATTTGGTCAATGGATTTAAAATCCAAATCTCCACAGTTTTAAAAAAGTTCTTCTAAAATAACATTAGGCTCCTTTTTTCATAATGTTAAAGTCCAATGATTTTCATAATTTCTATTCATTTCTCTGAATATCTAGACTGGAATATTTGCTGTCATCTACTGTGTTTCTAAAATAAGATTTACCAGAATTTCACTATGAAAAAGTCCTTTTTGCATACCAAAGAAATATCAGGCATAGTAATTCAAGTTGTGGTCAAGTCAAAGAAATTGTGCATTCCAAATAAACTTCTACAAGTGCTGAATTAAAACAGCATCACAAGTTTTCCATCTATTAATTTGTATTTCTTGTTTCAGGCAATAAAGTGTTGTAAAGAGAATTCTGCAACAATCTGTAAAATTCTGAAGGTATGTAGTATTACACAGTAGCACAATCCTTGGGATGAATTTTAAAGTACGTTTGACCCTTTTGTGGAAATATTCTTTACTTTAAAAATAATTTAAAAAAAAATTCCTGCTTCTGATTGTAATTCAAATACCAGTGACATTGTATCTCCCCATAACTACTGACCAAATAGCTCAAGAACCTGGTATAGGCAGAAAGAGAATAACAGAACAGTTGAGGTTGGAAGGAACCTCTGGTGATCATCCAGTCCAACTTCCCCTGCTCAAAGCAGGGTCACCTAGGTCTGGTTGCTCTGGGCCACATCCTGTTGGGTTTTGAATATCTCCAAGGGTGGAGACTCCACAGTATCTCTGGGTGACGTCTTTCAGTCTTTGACCACCCTCACAGTAAAATGTGTTTTATTATGTTTAAATCTAATTTCTGGTGTTTCAGTTTGTACCCTTTGCCTCTTTTCCTCTCACTGGGCACCACCGAAAGGAGTCTGATCCTTTTGCCTTACTCCCCACAATCAGGTACTCATATGCATTGATCAGATGCCCCTGAGCCTTCTCTTCTCCAGGCTGAACAACCCCAACTCTCTCCTTGTGTGCCAGATGCTCAAGTCCCTTCATCATCTTTGTGGCTCTTTGTTGGACTCACTCCAGTATGTGTGCACCTATCTTGTATTGGGGAGGCCAGAACGGGATGCAGCACTCCAGGCGTGTCTCACCAGGTCTGAGCAGAAGGGAAGGATCACCTCCCTTGACCTGCTGACAATGCTTTGTCTAATGCAGCCACAGGTGCTGGTGGCTTACTTTGTCACAAGGGCACATTGCTGGCTCATGTTCAACTTCTTGTCCACCAGAACAATGAAGGAAATCTGCTTCAGTAGGTCCCCCAGCATGTACTGGTGCATGGGATTATTCAATCCCAGGGGCAAGCCTTTGCATTTTGTGCTGTAAAACTTGATGAGGTTCCTGTTGGTCCATTTCTGCAGCTTGTTGAGGTCCTTCTGAATGGCCTCAATCATATGGTCCTTCTGAATGGCCTCAACCACTCCTGTTGGTTTTATATTGTCTGCAGACTTACTAAGGGTGCACTTCTGTCACATTGTCCAGGTCATTCCTGATTGTCTTAAGCAGTACTGGACCCAATATCAGCCTCTTGGTGCACCACTACTGAGTGGCCTCCAGCTGGACTTCATGCCACTGATCACAGAATTTTAGCCAGTTTTCAGTCCACTTTGTTGCCCACTTTTGTAGTGTGTATTTAATCAGTTTGTCTATGAAGATGTGACAAGAGACAGTGCTGAAAGCCTTACTAAAGTCAAGATAAACAGCATCCACTGCTCTTCCCTTATCCCCAAGCCAGTAATTTCTTTATAGAAGGCCATCAGATTTGTCAGGTTTGAATTCCCCTTCACAAATCCATACTGATTATTCCCTAATATGTTTCCAGGATTAAATGGTTTCCAGGATTATTTGCTCCATCACCTTCCCAGAGACTGAAGTAAGGCTGACCAGGCTGTAGTTCCCTGGATCCTCTTTCTTGCCCTTATTGAAGATAAGAGTGATTTTTGGTTTCTTCCAGTCTTCAGGAACCTCCCCTGACTTATTTTTATTAAAAGAGGCCTTGCAATGACACAGGCCACCTCCCTCAGCACTTGTGGGCAATGACCACACACAGCAGAAAGGCTATTACACTGGCTCTGAGAGACATTTTTCCTGATTTTGCTACACATTTTAAAATGCTATATTCCAGGATCCCAGTTAAGGTTGATCTAAACAGTATTTAAGCCATATTGCATTCCTTTTAACAAGACCTGACATGATTCTAAGAAATGTTTGAATAGTGCAGACAGTGCTGTGTCTTTTACTGGGAATAGAAACATAACTTCATTTGCCAGTGCTGTCATTCTTACTGTACTAAATTCACTTATCATAAAATACTTTCTCTAGTAAACTTGTCAAACTTCTTTTAGGCCTCTTACTACATATCCAAAAAATGCCAGAGTTGCCTCAGGTTTTGTTTTTTTTTTTCAGTTAGGCATCAAATTTTGCTCTATTTTCCATAACAGAATTAAGGACAACTCTCTACAACTTCTAATGTGTGTGTTATTCAAGACTTCCACCTTTCTGTGCCATTTGCATTGACTGTAGGAAAGCTCACTCACTATCAGCAGAAACCTTTCTGCTTGTCATTCAATGTTGAGAAGACTTTTTTTTTGTAGTCCAGGTACATGGTGGTAAAGCCCATGAGCACATCTTTATTTTGTGGATGGATAGAATAATGTAATCTAAGACCATTTGGAGAATTCCGGTTCTTTTAAGCCATGGCAGAAAAGAACTTCAGTGAAATGCAAGAAGGCTGGCTCAATAGCATGGAAATGTAAATAACATCTCTAACAAATAGAGAGTGGTAAGTATGGAATTTTGTTAAAGAAAAAAACAGGGCTGAAAACAGCTTTGTTGAAATTTCTGGGTTTTAACTTGATCAGAAGCTCCAATTTTTTCCAAAGTAAATACTCACTGTATTTATTTTCTGACTTTTACATCTTTTCTTTCTTTTTCCATCTCTTTGCAGTCCTGGCATTTTATATGTTTTATTGCAACAGAATTTAAACTACAAGGGTTTTTTGGTTGATAAAAATAGCACATATATACATTGTGAGATATTTTGTATCACATCACAGATCAGTACCTTCCTAAAGTGCTTGTGAAGAGTCTGGAATAATTTGCTCTGGAGTAGAATAGTCTAAGTAACAAGTACCAAAAAAAAAAACCTTAAGCAAGTCATGAAAACCAAGTCTTTTGGGGTTGTCCAGAAGTATAACTCCACATATACTGTGATGAATTAGACTGGAAGATGCTCAGGAAATTAAATATGATAACAGTTTTAACAACATTAAATTATGTTGCTTAAAACTGAATACTATTTGCCTTTAATCATTTATCATTTAAGCTTTAATCATTTGCATGGTAGGAATGTGTTCAATATTAAGCATTACTATTGTAACACTGTTGAGCTGCATATTGCTGCATTATGCTGTCTTGCATAATCTAGTGCTGAAATACTCACTTGGATGATACCAATCAATGAAGTGCTGGTATCTAGTTTGGAAAAAGTAGGTAGTTATACAAGCTATCAGCAAATGTTTGGGTTTTATTACAATAATCACAATACTGTTTTTGTAATTGGTTTATAGTTAAAGCTGGATTTTTCATGGTAACTGGGAAATTTGCTAAAACTTCTCTAGGTATTTAGTGAAAGACTTGGTCTTCAGAAAATATGAATTTCCTTTGCTTGTATACCTGTCATTTAAAAAGAGAATACAATTTAACACCAAACATTTTTTTCTTTTTTTTTTTTTTTTTAAGTAGAATGGAATCGTTGGAGTGTGTAACAGAAGTTTCTTACTACTCTTGCACAGTCTTGTCTTGTATAGTCCTAGGAAGAGAAGTGTTGCTTAACATGAAGAGTATCAGAATCTATATTTTGCAAGAAACATAAAGGGTTTTTTTGTGATAGCAATTTCTTACTTGGTCTTGTAATTATCAGGAATAAAAAAAGAAGAGAAAATAAAAGAAAAACAAACAAACAAACAAACAAAACCCTCCAGAAGACGGCTTTTGCCAACACTCAGGAAACCTAATATTCTTGAACTCCAGATTCCCACAATTTTTAGTTGGGTTTTAGATCAAACATTGTTAATTTTCTCAATGCTAAGTAAACCTTTTTATAAGCCATGAACCACACAACTACTTTGACATAATTGACTCTACCTCAATATATGATACCGTAGAGTCATGCAGTTTTTCCTCCTGTTGCTGCATACAAGAAAAACAAAAAAATATATAGGTAGCAATAACAACACCATTCCTAAAGGTGCTTTATTGCTAGGAAGATCTGAGTTCAACAGCTGCCTTCCAAATCTACTTGCTGTCATGATTTATATTCTCCATCACTTTCAACTAACTTAGCACAGACCTGCTATGTTCAGGATATGACTACCTTCTGAGGAAGAATAAGGCAAACGCCATTCTTACTGTTATGTCTTTACTGTTCTTGGTTTTAGTCACAATAAGTCACAAATGTTGGATTTAAAGAGGATATCACTTCCACAAAGTTTTTTGCCCATCATAGATTTTTGTGAAGTATGAACCGAAATACTTAGTTGCAAACCTTGAAATCAATGTGATTAAAAAGTGCAACTTTATAATCAACTTGTTTTCCTCTTGGTTAAGAGGAAATCAATCAAATTTCATCTTGATATAAAAGCTGTAAAATACATACTTCTGTGAAAACAGAATGAAGATTTTGGATAACCATATGACAGGATTATCAGACCTCTTCAATGCATGAGATATGTATGCACGTCTTTAAGAAGAGATAAAGAAAGAAACAAACAAAACCCCTACTTGACAGTAAGCTGTGCCTGAAAGTTGAGTTTAATTTTTCTGTGTAGGTAGAGCTGGTAGGATTCACAACAAATTATGTTTTCTTACAAAGTGAAAAAAGGAGTACTATGAATTATAATCAATAAATGTTTTCTAAATCCTAGCTGCATTTGTTGGGAGATATTCAGGTGTTTGGTACAGTGGCAGTGTTGAGTAAATGACCTGAAAGGCAGAAAATAGGACACTTTTGTGGCTGTAATCAGGATTCAGCTCTTAAATTTGAAGGTGGGAGCCAGGAAACCTGACCACTCTAGCTGGCATGCATACAATTCTTCCATACTTTCTAAGGCCTGATGTCCCAGTTAAATAACCTTCAGGCACTGCTACTGCTCCTTCATGAAACTGTGTTATTAGTTTCACTTAGCTATGGTCAAGTTAGAAAAAACATTTGAAACTTTGGAAAGTAACTGCAGAGGCTGAAGGATAGGTGGAGGTAAATTTGGGAAAGCTTTAAAAAGTGTCAAAAATCACATTTGGATGAACGCAAAACCTAATGAACCCAAACCCCACCCTTCATCCAGCTGCATTTCGTAGTGGTGTGCAGGTTCTTTGAATGCCTTTAGCAGGGCATAGCAACATCTTTGAGTAAATGAGCTATGGGATTTATAATTTCCTAGAGCAAGTGTTTCCTACCAGATACCCTAAGAAACCCCTAGGGGATCCCTGAGGAATCCCCAGCATTCCCTAAATCATGGTTACATTTCCCCAGGTTCTGGATTCAGCTGATCCCAAACGCATTTACAGAAGCACAGAAGCACAAGGGCTGTAGGCTGTCCCAATTGGTCTCAAAAGAGCAGCCCTTTGCAAGTTATTTTTTGGCTGAGGCCAAGTGACCCCTGATTTAAGCACAAGTAATAGTCACTGTGTCAACATTGACAGAGAAAATTACCAGACAGAATAAACAGTTGCTGCACATAGTGGTAAAATGTTGAAACAGAAGCAGAAATATTTAGAAGGCAGTGTGTGCTTTCATTGTTTCAAACCATTCTAACCTGTTCAGCATGACACCACATAGTCTCACGTTACCAATTGTGATCTTGTTCAAGCACATTGCAAACACTGTAGCTCTCTATTATGTGTACAAGAAACAATGCTTTCATCAGTAATTGATATGTAATATAACATAATATAGCATAATATACTATCCTATGATATAATATAGTCCCTGCTCATTGCAGGAGAGTTGTACTAGATGACCTTTAAAGGTTCCTCCAATCCAACCAATTCTATGATTCTATGATAATAAATATATCAGAATATAATGACCCCTCATCCCCAAGATACCTAAGGTATCTTTCTACATACCTGGTTGATGTGTAGAAAGACAACGACAGCCCACTGGAAAAAAGTAAAAAACTTGTAGTGTATGTGTCTCTGTTCTCTGCAGACAGTTTTTGATGTTGTAAAATCAAAAGTTGCATTCCAACAGGCCATGACTTCTTGAAGTTTTAGTCCACAATCTCTAAATCAGATCTTGGCCCAGTCCAAAAGGAAATGAAAGTGTACTACACGCACTGATGATACTCATATGTCACAGATCTAGGTCCTTACTGTATTAAATTATTTCTTAAAATATTTGATTCTGATATTCCACACATTTGAAAGGTTGTCTTGCCTTCTGTGGAATATGTCTGGGTAACAAATTAATGGTTTGAAAGTTAAAGTTGCAAAAATAAGGTCTATCACTTTGATTTTCTTATTTCCACCTACAGTTTTATAGATTTGTATAGTTAATTTTGATGTTTATGCTGTATGTTTCCTTACCATAAGGAAAAAATGGCTTGTTTTATTGTTCAGCAGTATAAGAAATGTAGAAGCTAAGGCATGTATGAAGTGTCAAAAGTGAACAAGTAATAGGAAAGTATTTTTAAAAATAGATCATAATTTTATTGAAATTCAGGTATTTCTGCAGTTTAAAAATATTTTCCTTTAATCTATTATTATTTACAGACATATTGAGTTTTTAAATCAGTTCAAGTAATACTATACAGCTGGAAATATTCACTAGCTTCTTACTTCATTAACAGTATATAGTAACTGTGGTCTTGTTAATAAGTAATGACAGAGGATGTCTCCTGGTTTAAGTTTTGCTGGTGGTTTTTTTTTTAATTTGGTAACTAGTTGTGGATTTTTTTTTATTTTTTTCATAATTATGATGGCTTTTAAAGAAAAAGGTGGATTTCACATCAAGGTGAAATTCCACCTCTTGTGAGGGTTCTAACAAGGCCCTGTAACATTTGTTCAAATATGGTATATGGAAACTGTATTGAATGTCATACAGAAATCTGAATAGATTTAAAGCTTTCAGCACATCTATGAGATCTGAACTGATCATAAAGGTTTACAATTCAATACATTTGAATATTAATACTTAGGCAAATCAGGAATAAACTAGAGTAGGAGTAGTCTTAGTAGTCTCAACATATGTCTGAGAAACTTCTTGCCCTTTCAGACTAAGAGCTAGAATAGAGACTAGAACAGAAGACTGAAACATTAATGATCTTTCATGGTTTGAGAGAGAAATATACATCCAAATACGTTCTCCTGTTTCTGTGGAACATGGTGAATTTTACCTTAAGAAGTTAAGACAAAAAGAACATTTCAATATGATGTCAAAAAAATGAAAAAAGTTTTTACTTCTCCCTTAAAGCAATTGTTCTGTCTTTTCAAATTCTGATTAGTTTTTAAGCAACTGCAATTTTTTATTTCCTTTCCCTTTATTCTGTGGTTCTCTGATCTCCTTTGTCATGGACCAGAGAAACATTGCTACTGTTATTTTGCCAGTTGACATGTCAACCTCCAGTGAAACTATCTCATAATATTAAAATATGCTAAATGTTGATATGCTTAATAAGAAAAGAAGAATAACTGTACAGAATTGGACTTCCTAGGCTGAGAACTCACTTCTAACAGCTACCAGTAGGATACATTCAGGGACAGAACACGGGCAAGACTGTAACAGTGTCTCCCCATCTTCTGGGCTCCTGAACTCTGAAACTGATGGGCATCCTGAATAGCAGGTTGTGTCTTTCTATTCAATAATTCTTGATGAACATTTCTTCTATCAATTTGTTTGACTGAAGTAATTTAAACTACAGCTTAATTTCACTAAAAAGAGAATCATGTTTTAAAAAAGACACTGGGAAACACAGAAGGTATGTCTGTCTTTCCACACAAGACTAATCTATACATTTCCATTGGTTTTGTCTCTTTATTAATGTACTATGTTAAAAGAACAAAAATGTTTATTTTCAGACTCTCAGCTGGCATGAGGTAATGTAATTCTAGTGATGTCAATTGGTTTACAGCTTCTCCTTTTAGTAAGAAATTTATGTACGTTAGATCTTGCTCTTTATTCTTTTACACATACAGGAATTTTTTTTGTGTGTGGTTTTTCTTCCTGTTGTGAAAGATCTACTTTAAATGCCTACCCATTTAGTTAAAACATATTCATATATTCTAAGTGTCTTGTGTTCCTGAATTAATAGTATCAGACACATTTGTAACGATCAGCATTTCACATTTCTACAACACTGTTTCACTTCATCTTTAAGTGGGTCTTTTGACTCAAACCCAGAAACAGCCAGCCTGAAACTCTAAAGAAAGAGAGGATATTTACAATAACCTAATTTTTTTTGAAGCTTAAGATGAACTAGATCTATCAAATAAAACTCTCATTTGGATCTCTTTCTTTGTATATCACTCTGCTCTAATGTTTTGGGTGGTCAGTTATAGGAGTGTTGAAGCACCAACACTTAAACTACCAAAACATTTTGATTGAATAGGGAATATTTAGAACAATATAACTTGTGTTAGTGAAGTTCAGTATAGCTTTTTCTGATGATGTGGAGTGCAAAGTAACTGTGACTAAGGTACGTATAGTAGAGGAAGCCATCTTGTATGCAATGGCAGTACCAGGACTCAGGCAATATCAGGACTCTCCTTGTATTAAAAGATGAAAATGTACTTTCTTATCAAGGCCTATCTTATAACATGATTGAATAATTGTACTTATGTCAGAACATGTTGTTTGCTGATCTATTTGTATTTGAGTCTAGTGCTCCTTGCTTTTTTTCTCTACCTAATGTCCCTATATCTATGGGGAAGGCTTGCTTTAACATTTTCCCTTAGCAGCCCCTTCGAGTGATGTTGTTCCATCATGACTTAGCAAAAAATAATTCCTTTACCTGGTTGATTTGACTTGTTGTCAAAAATAGTTTTTACAATAGCATTTTGATTCAAGAATAATAAATATAGGTATCTAAGAAAGAACTCAATATGAAACAATATGCAAACAACAACTTTGACAGTCTTGAGTTCTGATTAAGTTTGTTTTCTAGAAGTTTACTGTGCCTCTAAGCTTCTATCTTTTCTTATTCATTTTCTACCTTATTTTAGCAGGCAGTTTGTTACCCATTGCTTTAGTGAAGAGGCTCCATGAAGATTTTATACAGAAAAAGATATACAAAATTAATTTACATACATACATCAAAAAGATTATTTTAAAGTGAACCTGTAAATGTTCCATTTCGACTTTATATTTAAAAATTCCTTTTTAATCTATGCTGAAGTCAACAGAGGTTTCAATGACTGAATAAAAAAACCATTCACCACACCATAATTTTTCAGTCTCACATGACAGCATTTTTGTTTGTTCATATGCTTTTAGTCGCATACTTCATAAAGTAAAACCTTTAAAAATGCATTATTTGCAAGGAAAACCTTCAGAGACAGCTAGTCTCAACATCTTACTGGTCTGATGATATTACAACAGACCTCATTAAATTCATTTTATTTTTCTTTAAATAAGAAGACAAAGATTTGACTGAAGCTATTCAAATTTTAACTAGATGATGGTTTGGGCTTATATTGTTAGTGTTATGCAGCTTGAGGATGCAGAATCTTATCCTATGATATATAATCTCATAGCCCAAGAGAGACATTTGTTGGAAAATTTCCATACATAAAACACATTCATTTTTCTGAAAAAAAAAAAACCAAACACATATGATCTGTATACATAAATCATGAATGTGGAATTACTTTAATGGTTCTTATGAGGAGGTACATGAAATAGATGTGATCTGTCACGTTTGGGCTTTTTAAAGATATTTTTCTTTTTCCAGGACTTTCTATGTGTATTCTTATTGAAATGGCTTTATTATCTGAGGTTTGTTTATGAAGATATGCTTTAAGGAAGTTGTGGGAATTTGCAAAGTTTATTATGGGATGTTTAGAGGAAGAGTGGAAGGCAAGAAAAGAAAGGAATCAAGGTAGATCAGAGAGAAACCAGAGTGGAAAAATTGAGAGGGATGGGAATGCTGGTCAGAGCATTTTTATGCCCAAGCCCCAGATCTGATCACCATCTCTCTTCTACTTTCTTGTTAAATTCTCCTCCTGGGTATTTTTATGTGTTCTCGAGTGCATGTGTGTGTGCATGTGTGTATATGTGAAATTGCTAGAGAACTTCCAGTAGAACTGCTAAAGAGTAAGGATGATAGGTCAGGAGACCAGTAACTAGAGGAACTGGGATCTGGGGTCCACTCCTGGATAAACCAAGTGTCTAGGGACAGCTACGGGAGCGGTCCATGTGCATGAACTTCTGTCCTGGTTAACCAAACAAGAGGAAGAGGGAAGTCTATGCTGTTCATTTCTGTGTGACTGTTGTTTGCATTCACATGGGTTTTAGAGATCACCAAAGCCATTTATAGTGGCGGAGGGAGGAAAACTCTACTGAGTCCCCTGGCAAGCTTATGAAAGGCACAGCCATGAAAGGGAAGCCAGGTTCCCTAGCAATCACCTCTACTTTATAAAAAAACTTGTGAAAAAACTTACAAAATCTATACTTGAAATGTTCTTTATGCCTAGTTATAATCAAAGGGTTTGTTTATGAAGGAAAATTTGTATGCCAAAGGGAACAGAGACATAACAAGCTATGCAATTAAATATGAAACTTTACAAAGCTTACATCTTAGCACAGATTTTTTTTCGGTATGCTTATGAAATTCTTATAATGCAAAAATGTTTCATATAAAAGTTGATTCATGCAAAAATGCTTCATGAAAACCCAAAGACAAAACTGTGTGTATACAACCCTGGATTAATGTCTGGAAATAAGGTGAATCCAGCAAAATCCTACTTGCTGCCAAGGTGCATGTCTTCTTGGTTCTCTCTTACAATGTTTCCTCTGTAGAATCAGGAACATCTTATTGTTTGTTCTTTTTTGCTTCTAATAGTTTGACAAGGTACTATATAAACTGTAAAAGATCCCTTCATTTCATATTTTTCCATTCGAATTTAGTGCCTGAGCTATAAGCTTTTTATCACTTCTACTTGTAGAAGAGACAAAAAGCCCTTTCAGACCGAGTTCTTGATTTACTTATCATTCCTGCCCTTCTCTGCTTTAACATATTCAGACATTTCTTTAGAGTAGCATAACAAAATATGATTATAATAATCACTGGATTTTTGTTCTGTGATGTAGCTGTGTAGTGGTTTGACCCTGGCCAGCAACCTAACACTCACCAGCCATTCACTCACCCCATCCCCAGAGCAGGATGAGGGGGAGAATCAGAAAAGCAAAACTGAAAAACTCGTGGGTCAAGATAAAGACAGTTTAATAAGTGAAGAAAAAAATTGGAAAGAAAACCAATTGACGCAGAAGCAATCACTCACCACCTCCCACCAGCAGACTGATGCCCAGCCAGTCTCCAAGCAATGGATACTTTGGAAAGACACCTCCCTCCAGTTTTATTGCTGAACATGATGTTAGAGGGTATGGAATGTCCCTTTGGTCAGTTTAGGTCAGCTGTCCCACCTGTGACACTTCGTTCTTGCCCAGCCCCAGCCTACTCGCTGTGGAGGCAGAGTAAGAAACAGAGAAGGTCTTTATCCTGTGCAAGTACTGTTCAGCAACAGCCAAAATATTTGCGTGTTATCAACACTGTTTTAGTCACAAAAGTAAAATACACCACCTTACAGGCTGCTATGAAAAGAAGTGTGGCCAGCAGGTTGAGGGAGGTGATTCTCCCCCTCTATTCCGCTCTCATGAGACCCCACCTGGAGTACTACATTCAGCTCTGGGGCCCCCAGCATAAGAAAGGTATGGACCTGCTCAGGCGAGTCCATGAAGATGATCAGGGAGTTGGAGCATCTCTTGTATGAGGACAGGCAGAGACAGTTGGGGTTGTTTAGCCTAGAGAAGAGAAGGCTCCGGCGAGACCTTGTAGCAGCCTTCCAGTACTTAAAGGGGGTCTACAGGAAAGGTGGGGAGGGACTTTTTATCAGGGAGTGTAGTGATAGGATGAGGGGTAACAGTTTTAAATTGAAAGAGGGTAGATTTAGATTAGATATTAGGAAGACATTCTTTACTGTGAGGGTGGTGAGGCACTGGAACAGGTTGCCCAGAGAAGCTGTGGATGCCCTCTCCCTGGAAGTGTTCAAGGCCAAGTTGGATGAGGCATTGAGCAACCTGATCTAGTGGAAGGTGTTCCTGCCCATGGCAGGGGAGTTGGAACTAGATGATCTTTAAGGTCCCTTCCAACTCAAAACATTCTATGATTCTATGATTCTATGAGGAAAATTAACTCCATTCCAGCCAGACCCAGTACAAGTTGCTAGATCACCAGATGACTTTTCAGACAGGTTGATAGACCTCAGTCCTACAGGCCCTATTCACCCTGTAGGACTTAGGTCCACCAACTTGTTCTAAAAGCCTTTGCCTTAAGTCTAGTCCTTATTCCTCAGGCTACCTGTACTTTAAACACTCTTTTCCCCAGTGTTAGTGTGATTTGTTTAGTCTTCTACCATAGCTTACTTCTTAAAAGAACTAGAGTTTTTAAATACACTAATGTTTTTCCAATTAAGGAACAAACGCCAAGAATTTACAGACCATTAAAAACATATTTCTCAATTCTCAGTATGCCTTTCTCCAGCTCCTCTTTCCCATAACAGTATCTTTGTAGAAGGACGAGTAGTTGTATTCAGAATAAGAGGGTTTTAATCTATCTCATTAGAGTCCTAGTCTCCCCTTTCTCCCCTTTGTCTCCATCAGCTTGAGCTACAACTCTTTATACCATCCCACTGCTTCTGCCTGATACCTCTGTTCACATCGTGAAATCACAGACCTCTGCCTGGTGATTTTATTGCTAAAGCCATTTCTTTCTCATGCCTCATACAATCCTGATGGTTTTTTCCTTCCCCCCTTTTTTTTATAAGTAAGTAAGTTTGTAGACTGGGATGTTGAATATAGGATGCTCTCTGTTGAATAACCCTCAATGATTAGGGCTGCATTACTGCTTTGTTAGATTTGCAGTTCCAACGAAAATTGAAAAGATATCTGAGAAGCTAAAGTTTTTTTGTATATACCTAAGGACAGTCTTCCCAAAACAGCACAGCAAACTTTCACATAAAAATCAGCCTTTCTTTCATGGAATTTGAGTTTTCTTTCCTTAATTAAAAGGCTGATACAAAGATTTATAATGCTTGATCCTTACTTACCAGGCTTCCTATACATTTTATTGACAACATATATGATGCTTAAACCTTTCTAAAACTCAGGCTAAAGAGCTGAGCAAAATGCAGGTATTTAAATAAAAGTCAGATTTGGCATGTTTTAACTTTTGTAAACTAAAAAACATTCCTTTTTTTTTTTTTTTCCTTCCCAATAAATGGTATTATTTGGCTCTGTTTCTGTTCATGTTATTTAACTTTGAGGTGGGTTTTATGGTTTTTTCCAGGTGTAGTCCTCTACCAATAAGATGCCCAGTAAGTACAGCTAGAAAGGTTTTGTATGAAAACATTAAAAATATAAAAATGGTTTGGCTTAGTGGAGTGGAGAATGATATAGGTTCAACTTTTTAGAGCTATAGCTTAGTTCTATATTTTCAATAGTGACAGTGTGTTCATTTCATTGAATGATGACATCCTTTTGAAAAAGTGATAAGAAGAGTCATGGAACATTTGAGTAAGCACTGCTGATTTGTGGTTGCAGCTCTCGATGCCTGCAGTGTAACTGTCAAGCATAATTACGGTATCTGCTGTTTATTACACTCCAAATGATTGACCTACGTGAATCCTCCTTACCTTGAGCCCAACAAACTGCTGACTTAGTTCTAACTTCAAGTAAGTAAAACAGTGACTTTGGAGCCAGCTGAACACTGTTAGTGAAGCTTGCATCAAATACATTCGCTACTTCCATTAGGACTGTCACTTGAAAGTAACTGACTGGAACATAAAATAATTGTCTTTTCTTGCTTTCTCCGCAGATTGTCCAATCACTTTTTTTTCCCCCAATAGAACAGTGACAGGGTAAATTTGCACATCCTGACTCCAAAGCTATTTAAGAGCATGGAACAAAACACATTTTTTTCTGAGGAACATTAATAAATAACATTTGAGATGTCATTGTTCATTTAAAATGGATTTTGAAATGACTGATGACTAATTAAAGCATATTATAGTTTTTTTCAACTGCAAAAGCATCAATATTTTCACACCATGTGATTCATAAAAAATAAAAAATTCTAATAGGGAAGAAAGAGATGGAGAGAAGAAAAAAAAGAAAAAAAAAGATTTTAAGGAAATAAAGCTTTTTAAAAATATCTGAATTTCCTTGTATGACTGAGATCCATGCTAGGACTTTCAGAAGATCTACTAAACTTTTCATACAATATGTAATGAGTGTATATGGTACATTACATAATGAATTTAGAATATAGGACATTGGAGTAGGAAAAGCTATAGTTATCCAGAAAGAGTCATCAAATTGTAAGCAACGTAAAAAGATTTGGAAACTGGAATTTTTAATTGGAAAACTGCTCTAATTTACCCTGAATTATCAGTAAAAAAGGAAGTTAAAAATAAGTTTCCTAAGAAATAACACACTTAGAAGATTTGCAGGGCCATCAATGAATGTAAACTAGACGGACATATGGCTGCTGACCTTGTTTTAGAAATGTGAAGCAGAAGGTTGACAAAGTGATCTTACATGGTCCCATCCCCCCAGAATAATTTTGTGATTCTATGGCTGATGGGATCTCAGTAAAGAGACAGGGACATATGAGTCTGACATTTTAAAGGGTTTTATTGAGAAACATGACAAAGAAATTGGAAAGAAACACTTAGAAATTAAAACACCAAAGTGAAAGAAGAAAAATAGTAAGAGACAATCATAACATTTTAGTGTTTATACCCTTGTAGTGATCATGTCTTATTTTTTGTGATGCATTGCTATTAATGACCAAATTAATATGATCTCAGAAACTTCTCTTAACATTAAAATGGTTATTTATATACTACACCAAATTCTTAACAAAAAACAGATGTTACCTAGAGCTTCATATATTTGTCTAAGATATCAAATTATATTATCCTGGAAAGGTAAGATTCTCATCCCTTACACAAGAAAACTAGTACTAATCAAATCAGCTAGGAAATGACAGGCTGAAATATAATAGATTGCAAATCCCCCCAAAATCTCTTTTCATTTGGGACAACTTCTTTCAACTCTGGAAATTAGTCCTGAGGGAAGCCTGGATAAAAGTGGACTGTTTCTCTTCCACTTCTCAGTCTTTCAGTATGTGCTGCAGTTTTATCTTCTCTGCATTGTCTTTGATTTCCTTGGGGTATGTATGTATGCATTTATTTGTTTATTTATTATTGCTTATCATTTGCAATCTGGATATATGTAAGAAGAAGCCATGTTCTAGAAAGGTTTTGAAGTAAATTTTTGTGAAGTTAAACTTTGTGGTAATATTTTAAACTTTTCTTAGTTGCATGGTGTTCTCTACATTTGCTCGGAATGTATTGTGTCGGAAAAAAAGATAGAAAGGTTAATAAAAACTTATATTAAGTCACATTAGGTGGCAACAAAACAAAATGAAGACCAGAAAAATGTGTGGGAAAAAAAAAAGAGAAAACTAGTAAAGGTTAATGTCGCTGATAAGTAAATCCATGGCAGTTTAGGAATTTTTTTATTGCTATTGATTTTACATAGAAGGCTTTCAAATGTTATAGTGATGGGGCAGAAGAAAACCTGAGTGGTATCCAGAAAAAGGTGAGAAGGATAACTGGAAAAGAATTAACTTGGCTAAGACAGCTGGCAAAAGCTAACAAAAGCTAATGAAAAGAATGGCAGGCATTAAAAATAGAAACAGTTTGGGGGAATTTGAAAGAGCAAAAGTGAGCAAGTAAAGTATAGAAGGAAAGGTACCCTGAAAAAAGAAAAGAAAGCAAGCAGTAGATAAAGATGATTTCATTAATCAGCAGAGCATTCTTCTTCCTTTGAGTAAAAAGTGTAAGATAAGTATATAAGTAATATAGCGTAATATAATAATAGGACAATATAAATGCATATACAGAGAAGTCTATCAGGATATTTTCTTCTTAGGGTACAGCTTTGTTAGGGTTTTTTCGGTAGTAAGAGGGAAGTAGTTGAAAAAGAAAAGTTAAAGGTCACATTATGTTATTTGGTTAATTGAATCAGAATTTGACAAGCACACAAAAGATCAAAGAATCTGAGGTATTTCTGTAATAAAAAGAAATACAGTACCTTGGAATTTAAAGTAGCTTGAAATCTTCATGATGTAAGTTTAAGTATACAGTACCAAGTTAATCCGTAAAAATGTCTAAAACCGCCCAAATGAGGGTACTTAAATTAAACAATTACTGTTTTTAAAATAAAAAGCTTTATGCCAATAAACTAAGGCAGTACTCAACAATTTACTACATTGACATTATACAAGCTGATGTAAAAATTGAGGTCCCCTATAGGAATCCGCAGTTTCAAACTGAATTTAAGAACTACATTTGAAAATCTTGCAGATCACACTTGTTCCTATAAGATGTTTGTAAGAGTTTGATACTTCAAGACTTTTGTGGCAATAATTTCTCTATAACAGAAATAGAATTATATTGTAGTTTCTGTCCATGCACTATATCATAAAAGAAGAAAACAACATTATTTAAATTGTATATCCACAGAGTTAAATGCACCCTCTATTTAGTAAAACATGGCCAAAAAGTTGCACAAGAACAGTCCTTTTAGCCCAGCAACCTGCTTCTATAGTAGGTAGCAGAAGGCAGCAATTCTTCTTTTGTTGCTTTTGGTTGCCTGAGTGGGATAGTGACTGTCAGTCCCTACCTCTTTCCTAACAGATCAGTAGTCCAGCATTGTTCGTCTATTTTTAAAATATTTTCTCCATCATTACTATGAATGACAGGTTAGATGACAGACTCCAGTGCAGTATTACAATCACCTTCATCATCTCCCCCTAGGATGCTACAAAGTGGTCTCAAAACCTAACATCTACATGGAGAAAGATACTTTCACTCTGTGACTAAGAAAACATAGTCATTGACCTTCTTTCCCCTACTGATAGATGAGGATGCTGAGTAGTCAAACACAAGAATAATGTTTTTGTGTCTTCCTTTTTAGCTTCACCAACTTTTTCTTATTTTACTCCCACTTCACAATGCCTTGATTTGTCTCCTCTTTCCTTATAACAAGTCAATATGTAGGTGCAGGACCTTTTCTCAAATTTTATGTTTTCCCTCAGCCCCTTATACATATTATGTCTTGCTCTGTTATTGTCCCTTGCAATGCAGCCACAAGTGGTATTTCATTTCTTTTACCCTTCTTGAATATTTGCTTCCTTTTCACACTTGTATGAGTCTCTATTCCCTCCATTTTTATTCAGAATACCTTCCTCTCTCTATTAACTGCTTCTACTTGAATGGACAAGAAAACAAACAAACAAAACCCAATCACACCCAAACAAAACATCATGTAGTTTTGTTATCTCCTTGAAATTCCTGGAGCACTAACTCTTTTTCCAAGACTGACAAGATCACGAAGAGTGTGCCAAGTCACTTATATCATCTCCCAGTCCGTGGAGACAACCTGGTGAACATTAGCATAGAGGATGCCTAGAGTGGCTATACTTCCATAGTAGCCTTATTACCCCGACAGCTGTGTTCTTCAGGAGTGGCTGATCATGGATGGGATCACACCGAGAGGAAATCTGTTGACCATGACTTCCTGGTGGATATTTGGTGAGCTTTCCACTTTGATGTGCCACTCTGTTTATTACAACTGTCTGGAAATGAACAGCTGGAATCACTCTCAGGTTTATATTTTAATACCTTCTGGAACTGCTTCCAGCATAAGTTTGGCATCTTTCAGGGACAATAGTTCTGCCTTGATGCCCTGATGAAGATGGGGTGGTTTTCTTTAAGAGTGTTTCATGTTATCCAGGTGCATTTGCTGCTTTTTTGAGCATCTATTCTGACACCAGTGATCTATCTTGGTCACTGGTTTAAACACGGTTGTAGACTTGCACAAGGTGTAGTGAATTTACTTTGTCTATAATGTCATGTATTGCTTATTAAGTCAAAATACAGGAAATGTATTGTGAAAATTTAGTAAAACATGAAATTTGCCACTGAAATACGCACACACGCAAAAGCTGTATTATATCAGATTTGAAGAAAACCAGAGGACCACATCATTTATTTATTCAAGGATTTAATGGATTCCTTTCCTCTGATTCCAGGACTACTTTCATTTTGCTGGCAGAAGTCTTCTGTCTGTGATTTTGCTTCCTCTTGACACCTCTGTTAATTTGCCAGAAAGCTGTCAGATTTGCTCACTTTCAGGTTATACTATATACACATTCATGTCAACACTTTCTTTCTCACACTTTACTCTTCTGAGATCTTCCATCATGTCTTTTGTTTTGTTTCAGTCCTAACTCTCACAGTTCCAAGACTTCCCATATCTTTGATATTAAACTCAGAACATGCCTTCTGGTATAATCAATGTTTCAGCATTTGATCATTCTTTGGTTTAGTCTTTGCAGAGAACTTAATTTTTTCCTCAATCCTGTACAGGTTCCTACTGTGCCATTTTCCTTGTAAAACAATATTTAGAAGAATAGGTTGAGTTTCTTCCAAAATTACTAATAAATTTTATACCTTTTTTTTTTTTTTTACAGACATAAACAACTTTCCATATCAATAAACAAATGTCTGTGGAATTAAACACTTGGCTGTAAATCTCTCTGCAGTCTCTGTCAGAAAAAACCCAACATAATTTGTCTCTTCATAAATGTGATTTTATATTTCAGTGCTCTGCTCTTCAAAAGAATGATAGGCAGGGAAACAGAGCCAAACACAAAAAAACCCACTGTCACAAGAATCTGTGCAGAACAATGCCAAAACAAGTGTGCCACAATCACCTGCAGAAGTTGCTCCTAGTCCATCTTGAATTTTACAGTTAGGAAACTAATGCTTCCTATCTGGATTTGCCTCACACTTTTAAGCTTTTTAACAACCTATTCAATTAAAAGATAAAACCCACTACTAACCTTCCCTTAGCTTCCTAAACTTTCATTTTCTCTGTGGTTCAGCTTTTCTTCCAAAACACTTTTCACCCCTAATAATGTTACATGACTTTACTAATGTGCATAGTTAGCAGAAGAACCATATGATATGATTCTGAAATACCACTCTAGGTAGTCTTTTTTTTTTTTTTCTTTTTTTACAAATAATTGGATTTTTTATACATACTCATAAATAAGGTAATTGTTTTTCATGATCATATAACATTAATTCATGATGGTTTGGTCTGCTAAAACCAGAAAAAAGGTGTGAGTTTGGAGTTTATAAAGTGCACCTGGAAATTTAGCATTTAATTTCCAGCTTACAGATACAGAACCCATATATACACAGAGAAACATCCCATCTCACTCTACTTAATAATAATAACTCTACTTGATAATAAGGTGGCTTTGTAAAGAATAATCTGGCCGGCATTATTTTTTCACACATTCATTCTTTCCTCTGACTCATTCAATCACGTTAAGTGTTGTATTTCCTGACGATAATATGATTTTGAACAAAAGAAACAAAGAAAAGCAGTATTTTTCTACTGGCAAAATCAAAGTACATGGCAAGTACTGGTGAGGAGCAGATGCTTTTGTAAGGGCAGAATGTTATCATAATGCTTTGCTGGATTTTTTTCTTATTGGACTATTACTCAACAAGTTAGACCAGGTAGGTCAGTTCAAACATATCATAAAAGAAGCTGTTTATACTGGCAGTTTAAAAGCTTATCACTGTAGATGGATTGATTCTGTGGTTATAACAGTAAGACAAGCAATAAAATCCATATTCAAATTAAAAAGAAAATAAATTAAAAAAATGATTCTACTAACCCACAGAACTAAATGCTTCTGAATTCCTTACTAATGAAGAGTAAAACTCTATTACTGTGAACAAACGAGCCATGAGACATCATCATTAACACAAAGATAAAATAAAACATACAGGTTTTGATGAAAACAGGGGAGAGAATTTCCTTTTATAATGTGTGCTTGAATTAGAAATATGCCAGAGATCAAGAAAGCGAGCAGTTAGATTCTCCCTTGAAGTATTAAAACATACCTCCTACTCATTACAAAGGGAACTAAAGCAGTTTTTATATAACCAAAGCATCATGGGAAGTTTCCAACCTCCATGTGTGAAATTCTTAAAACATTCTCAAAAGGCAAAAGAGAATAATACAACAAAAAACTTGGAAAGTAAAAGAAATAAATGTATTTTTTCTTACATGTTATCTAGGGTATATGATCAGTATATATTATTATATGTGATCTAATATATATGATCAAAATCCACATTTCCAGAAACAAAGATTTTGCATAATTGTGGTAATTACCAACCACATTGGACTTTCTAACTTCTCTGCTTTTTCTGTTGCGTTATCACAGTGATGTATCTATCACATTGGACTGCCAGGATGAAAGCAAGCTATGTTCGTTAAATGGTCCCACCAGTCATTGAAGGGAAGTGGGTATCTTAGCTGTTGTTGGTCTTAACAGCTCCTGGTTGCCCAGTACTATTTATCCTCCATCTATCAGCTTCACAAATGCTTTCATGGCCAGACAGGTAGGATCTTAGCATAAATTGTGCAGCTACAACCTTACAAAAGCTGTACTTCAGGGAATGATTCTAAATTGTCAGCAGATCAATGTATAATCTACAGGTCATAATAATTCTAAACTTAATTTGTTACCTTCCAATACCAGATCAGGAACAAAGCAATAACAGCAGTTTAATCTGAAAGAGGCAAATGGACTGGCAATCATTTAGAGTTATGAGTGATTTACCACAAATAACCTTAGCAACAGGGACAGGAGGGATAGAAGGGAGGGAAGAAGGAAGGAGGGAAGGAAAGAGGTAAGAGGGGAGGGAAAAAGGAAGGGAGGGAGGAAAAAGGAAAGGAAAGATAAAGGGAGGGAGGGAAGGAAGGAAGGAGAGGTAAGGAAAACTCTAATATCTGGGGACTTTATTGTTCCAAATGCTTAAAATTGGGGCTCCTTTCTTAAAGAACAAAACATGGAAATATATGCTGTTTTCAATTAAATGTGTTGAGACTTTAAGTATTCTGACATGTTTGAAGGAAATGTCATTAACAAATGTCACACTTGGACAGTTCATGTCAGTCACCCAACTGGCACTCCACCAAAAATCTATTGTTATGGAGCTGGACAGAACTAGATCTTTTTGTCAAGGTGCAAGCAGATTAAAGCTGCTCTTGCGTAAATGTTTTTTTTTTTTTTCTAAAATTGATTCTTTATTGCTTCCCCAAACACTCTGAACAGCATTACAGGATTTTATCATACTGTGAAATGTGCCAATATTCCAAAAGATATAGATTGTACTCACACAGTAATAAAGACACCTTCATTAGTATTCAGATGAGGTTTGTAATTAAAGTCAATATCCTTCTCTGAATGTCCAAATGATAAGTGCAATTATAAAGATTACATTAATTTTATGAACATCTGTGCAAAATTCATAAAATCATGCCAATCCTGATGTTTTGCCAGTTTCTTGCTTCTGAGAGTGATTAAAGGATCAAAATATGAAAAGACTTTCTTCTTTTGGTAGATATATGTGTCTTTTAAAATACACCAAAGGGATGGGCAGTGTAGCTCAGTTTGGAAATGTGTAAGCTGATCCAGATCTGCAAGTAATGAAATTGATCCCTTGAAGTGTACTTTGTGCTACGAAGTACCATAATAATTCAGTATAGCAGATTATTGCTCTGTACAAGACAGACAAACATGGTAGACTGCACAATTTACACTCTTCGAATGAATCCTGCTTTCTTTAGATAGGAACTGAACTAACTTTTGAGACTATGGGAGGGAAAAAAACCAAAAGAACCCTTCTCTTACCACAGTCTGGGAAGAGGGAAAAAGCTGCAATGTGTTTAGTCCACAGAGTCAGTTACCTGGACTTGTAAATTTGGCCTTGATAGACTGGAAGATTATCAATTTATACAGCAACTCTTAACTTCTAGCCCCATTTATGAAGAATTTATCTTGCTGCTGTCATTAGGAGTGTTTCCTTTTGTATGTACGCTTGCCGAAACATAGGTGCTTGCTGCTGTTTCATAGACTATGGAACATGAAAGGCCTCTGCATGGTCCTGAAAGATGTGACATGGGACATGGAAGAGAAGCCCATCCTGCTGTGGCAGGCGGAAGCCAGGTGGGATTCTTGAGGGAATCTCAGGTGAAATTGTCACCTGTTTTTACACTATTGAATTCTCTGATTTGTTACATGGAGTCAGAATTTGGTCCTTTTACTTCAGCATGGCAGCTTAGATTGTTAGAAACAGATTAACACAGATCTGCCTTACCTTACAAAAAGACAAGGTTGTAGGTCCTATACTTTATCTACATGAGTTGCCCTGTAAATATCAACAAGAGTTGAATATGAAGGCCTTGAGGCAAGTGGATTGGTATCAAGAGTGCCTTTACTTATTTTGCTGTCCACTTAAGTGAAACCACAACGAAACATAAAACTAAAATCAAAATGTATGTTTCCTGATAGCATAATTCTGTCACTAACAGGGCTCAGAAAGAGCTCAGAAGAAACTGATATGAAAAGGGTGTGAAAGATCTTCCTTAGTCCTCAGAAATATTCTCCAAAAGAATGCTTTTTGAGAAGTCACTTTTCTGCTTTCCAAGATTGTGCTTCAGCAATGCTCTCCCTCAAGCTAATTTACAGCAGCAATCGTTTCAATCACAATTATAAAGAACTGAATCTAAAGTATTATTTTGGTTTGCTTCTTTATTCAAATGACACAGTCACTGTCTTGTGTTATATAATATTATACCAAATGTATTGTAATATTTTAAACAACTTTGTTACATGTTAATACCTTTTTTCTATTTCACATCTTTTGTTTAATTTCACGCTCTCTGAAGTAATAACATTGGCACAATAGAATGTGTAATAGCTCTGTCTATCATGAAACCTGTTAGTGCACAGATTGTAAACAAGAAGACAGTAATGGATCTTCTGAAGCTTTATAGTGTCAGAAAGATTGCTGCATGTGCACATTAAATTCATGTGCTGAAAGGCCTTGTGATTTTATGTTGAATAATGTCCCCATTCATATGCAGTAGCTGCTTTTCTTAATAAGATGGCTTTTGTACTTTTTCTACTAAAGACTCATATTTTAAATGCCATATTTGAGTTACAGGAGCACAGAAGATAATTTGAAACTAGTAATTTCTAATTTTGTTTCTGTTTAAACTGCTTACCAACTAGCAACTGCATTGGCTTTAAATTCCTGAAAGAAGCATATTTGTTCTACATTTAAAAAATTATTCAAGTTATGCCCAAATTAAAACAGATTTTAATGCAACAGTAACAAAAGTATCTAAGCCATGCAGTTTACAATGGTTTTTCAGATGTACCCTACCTCATTCTTGCTGTAGTGCAGATGTTTAATGTTTAAAAAACAGATAGGTACAAAACAAAACCCTGTAGTCCTGACTGCAGTACATCTAACCATCTGGTGGAATATATCAAACATTTAAGTATGCATAGCAATATCACACAATGTGACAGGAAAAAAAAGGGAATGAGAATTCCATTCCTTTGAAAATACCTTTCTATATGGTATAATTCAACTGTCATTGAAGGAAATGATAAAGCTAGTATTGAGTTTGATAGGACCTAGATTTCTCCTACAACATATTTTATTGACGATGTCACTTTAGAAACGTGGAAATGAAATTTCAGGAGAAAATATTTCTGTAATTTATATGTTTGCAACTGTGGAAATGACTGCAAACGCATGTTATTAAAATAGAGCTCTATGTAGCTAAACAGCACTTTTTTTTTTTTTTTAAATGTAAAGATACATAGTTGCCAGTTATGCTAACTTACTTATTGTGTTCCTACCATATGCCTGTTCTTTCACAAACCCAAGGACACTCCTCAAAAGTATCTATCTCCAGCGTCACTCTACCCACTAGTGACATGGGTGGTCTTAGATATCAGTCCTAACATATTAGCATCACTTCCTGGGATATTCTGTGCCATTAAGAAATTAGAGGAGTATTTACAAAAGTTAATTTTCATTCTGGATAACCAAACTTCCTAAGCTTATTTTATAATCTGTAGAGAGAAATTTACAAATAGTTATTATATTTATATCCACAGAGAGCTGGGAGTGTTAACAGATTATTTTTTTTTTTAGAATCAGAAGATACTACCCCCAGGCTTGTGACAGTCATTAATTTTTTTTGTGCCCTGAAAACTACTAATTTATGCTGTTATCCCAAAATCTATTCCTGAACACAGAATCATCAGATAGAAATTGGGGTTTAATCTTCCCTTTCCCCACTAAATCTCTGTAAAAAAACACCTTATCATATTAATTTAGAAACCAGAGAGGAATTTCATGCCACTAGAAGAATTCTAGTTACATGAATCTTCCAGTTGCTGGCTATGCTAGCTTTGAGTCATGAATGTATATCAACAGAGATGTATAGCAGAAGAAATTAGAACATTATATTATGGATAAAAATTGGGCAGGTGAAACAACTGTAAATCCTGATATTGGAAGAGAATGCAGGTCTGATCTTTACAGATGGTAAAAGTGATGTAGCTAAGTGACCTCAAACCCACTGAGTAATATAAGAATGCACAAACTTGCTGAAGTTAATGGGGAGCAGGACAGACCTTTCATAACCCTCCTGAGTACGTACATTTGACTATACTTACTAGGGATAAAATCTTGACACTGGTAAAGCTGATATTGATTAGGTCATGGAAACTGAAAAGACCATAACCTAAAGCTACATGTGCTTGCTTAAGCAGAAAGCATAACGACCTCTCCAAAAAATTATTGTGTCTTCAGGGAGCAGTAGTAGAGCTTTTGGGAAGTATCAGGACAAACTAAAACACAGCTTCAGATTCACAATAAAGTCTCATTGCCCTCTTGTATAGTGACAGTCATAGTACATCAGAGAAGCTGCACGTATGCCTTAAATTTTTTCTACACTGCACTGTTTACACCCAAAATTCTTCACAAAGTACAAGTAAATTTTGCTGAATTGAAAGAATGGAGTTCAAATGGGGCTTTTAATACCTACTGTTCTGTCTCAGTTTCCTATTTCTTGAGGCTAACATGAACAAAAGAAGACTTTTGAGGTAAATCTGTAGAAAAAACCCATAACTTCCGCAAATGAAATATGGGTGATAAAAAAACACTCAGAAAATATAACTAGAACCTAGATCATACCATATTGTGTTGAAAGACAATGAGATGTGAATACAAACAAAAAGAACAGTATTCCCTTTTCTACCCACCTTAAATTATTTTTTGTACTTAAAAAAAAAAAAAAAAAAGAGCAAACCCTCCAATATTCCTAACAGAATAAAATGTTCTACTTAGCATTTGCTTGAGGAAGATCTGAATATGGAATCACAGTTATTAAACTGTATTTTTGCTTGTTTAGGCTTACAGCTTGCAAGTTAGAAATGTCTCTTGAAGAATAGATTTATACTCTGAATCTGAAAATATATCAACACATGTATAGGTGTAGGCACACATGAACCTATTCCCTTCATTGGGACTAATCATATAAAAAATAAAAAAAGAGAGAAAGAGTTCTAAGTCTTCGCATTTTAATAATCAAAATTGGTTACCTACAATATCTGATTCTTTTTCTTTAAGAGAGAACTGAAGCATTGCAGCATTACTGGTACTTCCTGAGAAGTTTGAAAATGCTCTTAGGATTGTTTGAAAAGTCTTACTGTATGTACATAGCCCTTATTTTGTGCTAGAAGATTATAGGATATGGAGCATTATTAGTTCATAATTATTACAAGTTTGATCATTGATATATAATTATAAATGTTTAAAGTAAGCTTTGATAAGATGGACCATAAAAATTCCATAGTCACCATTATAATCTGTTCTCTTTCAATTGCTCTTTTTAATAATTCCTGCATTATGAATCCACCTATTATACGTAATAATATATTAAAGACTTAATTATGCACTAAAGTAGTAATGAATAATATCCTTCTATATTAGCATCCTGGTTCCGGCTGGGACAGGGTTAACACTCTTCCCAGAAGCTTGGGGTGTGTGCTGTGTTTTGGGTTTGGTATGAGAGGAACGTTGATGGCCCATTGATGCTTTGGTTGTTGCTGGGTGGCGCTTTCACCGGGGACTTTTTTCTTTCAGCCTCCCATGCCCTGCCAAGTGCAGGGGAAGTTGTGGGGGGGAGCATAGCCGGGGCGGTTGACCCACCTGGCCAATGGGGTATTCTATACCATGTGATGTCATGGTCAGTATAAAAGCCAAGGGTGGGGGCACTCGGCCTCCCGTTTGTGACACGCGGTCAGTGGGTTGGTGAGCAGTTTCATTGTGCATCACCTGCTTTGTATATTCT
>NW_009225067.1:0-9385 GCF_000690835.1 Fulmarus glacialis
CCCAGCCGAAACCAGGACACCAGGGTTTCAGACATCTGCTATATATGGGCTCCTGCAAGAGAGGGAATGAAGGAAAATTTGTAATTCAACGAGCATTATTACAACTACTATTGTACCTCTGAATAACAGGCTTCTACAGAGAGTGAATTATACTCTTTTTAAATAATGTAGCCATGAGATTTCTGCAGCAAATAGTGTACAGGATTATGTATACCATAAATAGATGATTCATAGTTTCAAGACTTGTGCCAGGCAACATCTTCTGCTCCTCTCATTTCCCTCTTCTTCCCCACCTTCTGCTGATGAGCTTTGAGATAGCAAGGAAGGGAAGATTTGGAGGATGGCCTCAGATATTTTCAATACAATGAAGCTGGCAGTGAATTTGCTTATGTCAGAAGCTGGTTTTCCAGTGATCATCAGGTGTTAGGATAGTCCAGGCTCGCAAGTATGATAGTGCCCGCCTTGGACATGAAGATGAGAGACATAAGTTATTAATAGATATGACCTTCTTAGTCTGCTGACCCTACCGTAAGCCATTCAAGATGTAGGGGATATCATGGTCCCACGGAGAGCTGCTTACCCCATTCACCAATAGTGAATTTTAAATACTGAATAGACAAGACGAAACAACAGTCGTAACACTAGGTAACATCTAAGATGACAGGGAAGAGGAAAAAAGGACACTGTCATACAATGGAAAATTCTACTCATTTTTCCCTCACTGAAATTGAGAAAGAGATTCCAAAATGGCTCAAGACATTGTGGGCCTGCTTTCCTCATCCCATATGCCATAATGCCTATTATGTGACCCTCCTAAGACATACTAGCAGCTGCAATGGGTGACACTTCTAAGCTGTGAGTGTGAAAGGTAGCACAAGATATTTGCTGAATGTGAGCACTGCTATGGAGCTTGCTGTTGTGTCATAAGATGTGCCTGAGGCAGACAAGTCAAATCAATCACATGCTCTGGTAATCCGTACTGCTTAAACAAAGCCACAGGAAATCTTTCAGATAGCCATAGCTAAGGAGAATAGTTCACAGATGTAAATAACTGAAGTTCTTTTACTTATAGGAAGGAACAGGTTGGGACATGGTATGTCACTGTGTCCTGCAACAATTTAAAGCTGAAGACATTAGCAAGCAGTGCTTGCTGATCACTTTACTTCTGAGGACTTCATTACCCAACAAGACATAAGCAAGCACGTCCCTTCTGATGCCAATAGGACATAACTATGAACTGGAAGGCATATCCAAATTTCGTGCAAGTCATATGCAAAACATAAGCAAAATCTGATTTATCTGCTATATAATCAACATTATCCTTCCACATTGTCATCATATTAGGGTTTAGTACTATAGTACTGTTAGTGACAATGTTATTACCATCAATATCAGTCTAATTGATTCAGAAGTTTACAACACACTCATCAGTGCATTATGTAAATCTATTCAAATATTAAGGAAGGCTTTAACAAATTTATCTGCTACCAAGAAAGAAGAATGGAAAAGTCTGAGCAAGACCAGTATTTTGTTTCTTCTGAGGTAGCATGTCTTTTTCTCTGTAGTCCTATTTAAAAAGAAGCATATAGCTGTATTGCCTCAGGAAGTGCCAAGAAAAGATATTATTCTATCACAAAAGCATGATTTCTTCCCTGTTCTCTCATTACTCCCAGAGGTTAGCAATTTGCTACTAGCTCTGAACAATGTCAAATGCTGTCTCAGCAACACTGAACACCACATGGGACTTTGAGGGAAGGAGAGGGGGAAAATCACAGTTCCATTTTTCCTTTTGTCCAGTTTCCTCCTGGATGCAGTGATTGAGAAGTTGTAACTCTGCCCTTGCTCTGTCCAGATTAGTTGTTGCAGCAAAGAGGCTGGGAAGACAGTTTGAAATGTTATGTCTCAACATAAATAAGGGTAATAGACTGAGACGCAGAATTGTTATCAATTTGTACACACTGAATTAATAATTTTATACACATGTGAGATAAAGCCCATCCCACAGAATCCTTGTACCTTAATTCATATTACTTCTATCCTGATCTGAAATTCTCTAACTCAGAAAAATTTCTATTTGTAGTCACTTATTCTTGTTTGGGGACTATGACTGCTTCTTTTCTTCTTTTCTTTTCTTTTCTTTTCTTTTCTTTTCTTTTCTTTTCTTTTCTTTTCTTTTCTTTTCTTTTCTTTTCTTTTCTTTTCTCTTTTCTTTTCTTTTCTTTTTATTTTCTCCTGTAGTAGATGTGTGACTTGGTCATTTTTTGAGGTAACATTTCAAATAATGGTTAGGTATGGTATATAACTATATTTTAATCTAATTTATGATTAAACATTATGGTTAAATTTTATGGTTACTTCTTTTTATGATGAGAGAGCAGAAAAAGACACCACGAGTTTAAATTAAAAAATGTAAAGTAACCTTAAATACAAAAAAGTTGTTATGAGTTAATATTTTGTTGAATTCCTTTAGAAAAGAAATGTGTTAAATGGGCTGATGCTTTTAGTAATGGCTGAATGACATGTTATCAGAAGGCACTGTAGGACACTGATTTCTTTTTTTTTACACATAAATATTTCTTTTAATTCATAGAATGGTATTTTTATTACTGAGATGCTAGTAGATGTTAATAAGGCTCTCCATTAGTCAGTGCCCTGTTATTTTATTCTATATTGCATACCTTGATAGTTTCAAAGATTGTTTTTTCTTGAAAGATGCTCAAAAAAATCATACCTGATTGGTTGCTCACTGTATCTAAGAGTTTCTGAACCTAAAGTATAGACATTGTTTGAAAGTGACTACAAAAATGACATTGTGGGTTCCAATATTTATTGCCTCACAATGATTCCCAGAACCCATCTGTTCACATTACAATAAATATAGGTCTAGATTCTGAGCTTTGGTTGAGCTGAGTTCAGTGCACATTTAAATAAATAAATAAATAAAGGGAGGGAGGGAGGGAGGGAAAATGGCATTAAGCCATTTTAGTGATCCTGCAGTCCTGAACCTAGTCAGCGAAAAATCTAATAAATCCCTCCCAGAACACTTGAAGAATGCCAGACATGCAACCTCAGAAAGTAAGCGACACAGGTGACCAAAATAGAGTGAAGCACAGATCACATGCAAAGGCTCAGACTTGGCCTGTGCAACACAGTAGATCTATTTGATGTCTTTTAAAAATCTGTCTGATGAGTGTAAACTGGAGCCTGAAAGTCAAGCTGAGTTTTGTTCAATGTATCTCCCAACAATAAATACTCCAGTAACAGTTTAGTCCACAGGCTTCATGTTTATATGACCAGAATAGAATACAATTCACTTTTCTACACATATATTGATGCCACAGTACTGACACAGCAAGAAGGATGGTGATTTGATGTTGATCACTGTGCTGCAGATATGAAGCTGAATACACAAGAGGATCAGACCATAGGGGAGGCATTGCCATCGTCGTTTTTCCAATCAGCCTAGTTAATCTGCTTTCCTCTTAAATAGGTTACGTAGGAACAGATCCAAATAGCTACCACACTAAGTGTTTCAGAAAGTGTGACACCTTTTAAGTCCAATCTTCCTCTTTTACAAAATGTGTACAAAATCATTAGACTGTTCTAAGGATAGCATATAAAACAGGGCTGTGCTTTAGACCTCAGAAATGTTTCAGTGGAATAGCACTGTCAATTTATAGTCCAGGCTTTAGTGGCAAGTGATTAAACCTTGACAAAATATCCTTCTTCTAAAACAGCACTGCATGGAAACATATTATTCTTTATGATTAATGCAGTGAAGTGTGCTCTGTAAGATTCCCGGTTCAGTTGTATGCATTCAGAGAACTGTCATTACTGTAATATATTAAAAGGTCCAAGCTGCGACTGAATAACGGCTGTGAGTTACAGAGGAAAGGAGCTCTTGGAAGTCTTTTATATAAACAGAAGAACTAAATGCTGGTTGTGAAAGATGTTCCTTTGAGCCATACTAAACATAGGTCTATGTATCATGGTATATTGTGCAGAACTTCCACAGACAAGCAGCTGTGGCAGCAAACTTCAGAGGAATTCAGCTTCCTTTTTCATTGCAGCTGTAATGTCAAAGAGTTGGCAGCTTAAAAACTTTTCAGGTGCTACAAAATGATGTAATACCAATAATTAAAGAACATTTGGAGTTTTTACTTTAGTCCACTTGACATTCCTATACTATCAACAGTATAGGTGAAGCATCAGGTTCAAAACAGAACTGTTTTAAAATAAGGAATTACAAATAATAATCATGGTTTTTAAGTAATCTGATATGAGTCAGAGTATTTCAATCCAAAAATGGCCAAAGGGATATTCCAGGCCATATAATGTCATGTTTGGCAGTAAAAAAAAAAGTGGAGGATGGGGTGTCTTTCAAGTTAGCTGTTGTTCAGAGACTGGCTGAACATCAGTCTGCTTGTGGGACATAGTCAGTTATTGCCTTTGCATCACTTCTTTCATTCATTTATTAAACTGTCTTTACCTCAACCCATGAGTTTTCTTGCTTTTGGTCTTCCTATACACTCCCCAGTCCTGTAGTGGGGGAAAGCGAGCGAGTGGCTGCGAGGGTGCTTAGCTGCTTCCCAGGGTCAACCCACTGCAACAATTTAAATGTTTGTCAGGATTATAGGCAGGCGTGTGGACTGCTGACCTGGCCGTGGGCTGAGGTTAAGTTAACTGAATGGGATGTAAGAAACTACAGGACATGACATGAGAAACGGCTGGACATGACAAACAGCTGGACATGACAAATAGCAGTCTGAGAAGCTGCCAGGGGTTACAGACAGTGCCACAGAGAACAGCTAGATCTCAGGGATGTGTAAGAGGAGTAACAGGAAAGGGCTGAGCCTCATACACTGATGCACTGGGTCCCCTTGGGAGTGTGTTTGCCCAAGGCCAGCACCACCGCGGTAACTGTGCCAGTAATGCTGTGCACCACTGTCACTGCTGTGCACCACTGTAGTAGTAGTGTTCGCAAAAATACCAAGCTGGGTATGGAAGTAACAATGCTGAGATTGAAGGTCAAAAAATATATAATGGCAGGGGTTTTTATCTGAGGGGACAAGGATGGTGAAAAGAAGGTAAAGAACGAGAAAAAATGATAGCAATGTATGTAAATCATTTCATTGGTGCTGTCCAGGAGTACTTGTCAGGCAGTCCTGTGTTTGACTGACTAAACCCCTAGGAGTGGAACAACTCGCTGAATGAACCCCTACAATGGAAGAACACTCAATGGAGATGGGCAAGGGTGATGTGCCCATGAAAATAATGAAAAGAAGCTCACTTTATCTCAACACAAAGGGGACTGGAGGAAGGCCTTTGTTTTCAATAAACAGCTATCAACAGTTGAGTGTTTCAGCTGGTGGTGTAAATGTTTCTTCCTGAGTTCATTAAAAGAGTGCGAAGTGTAGTGTTCCCTCACCAATATTATGGAAAAAACTCCAGGTCCCCTGACTGCAAAATCAAGTCAGACACCTGTATTCTGATCAGAATAGGTTTGTTGTTCTGCTCCACGCTGTGCTGGTCAGGCCAGGGACCTCCAAACAGCCCCAATCACATGCTTTTCTTTATCTTATAGTCATTTTTTTTCCCCTGTTTCATCCTCCTGGATAAATAATTCTCATATATTAAACTTTTTCTCCACTTGCTCCACTTTTACTGATTTTACATTGTTGCTTTTTAATTTTGGTCTTAGACATCAACCCCTTGATGAACCAGTGGCACCTGTTTCACTATTTTTTGGCAACTTTTGCTCAGCTTCAGCTCCTGATACTCCTCTCCCACAACTTCTGTAGTTTCTGCCTTTCTTGTTTTAGTAGCTTAGGCCCAGGTCAGGTAGGGCCAGGCTACTTTTCCCCTTACATTTTCTGCAGGATCCAGAAATTTCTCATCTTGATACCGTGTTAGTCTGGCCATGGGACAGGGCTAGCTATCTGCACCCGTACCTTAAGAAAGACCAAAGAGGTATTCAAGCTCAAAAGAAGGTTTGCAAATAGAAACTAGAACAAAAAGTGTTTTCTAAATAAAGAAAATACACTGCAACTTGGTAGAACAAAATAGAAGTAAATAATTCTCCCACTGCCTATTTTGCCCTTTCAGGGTTCCAGAATGGTCAGTAGGATTGTCTGCCTCTGCTTCACATTGTTGTCCGAAAAGCGGATTCGTGCCCAGCATGCATGTAACCAATTCCACACGCTCAGGAGAGATACTGTTTTACTCAGGCCTGGGTGCTCGGTGGACTTGCCACAAATCAAGCACACCTGGTCTAATCACCATTCTGTTTACATCCATGCTTCTCATACATATTTTAAATTTCTCTTTTACATATTCATTAAGTTTCCAGGAACTAATTATAATATTACATCATTCTTTAATCGTGTTCGCTAAAGCCTTTAGGGTCTTCTCCGAGGGCCTTGGGTGGTCTCTGGTGGTCGACAGGGTAGTGAACTTTCTGTGACCTTGTCCTTCCTTCTCCTTATAAGGTTGCAACTTGTCCCCAAGCCATACTTGGATCGCTTTTGTTTACGGTTTCCATAGTCGAAGTTAATTATCGCTAACATCTAACAATATTTCCACAACACACAACCTATATTCGTTACTATTCTACACAATATATCATTAATTATTTAACAATTTCTATTATTTAAAATCACTGAAACAAGTAAATCCACAACAAACCAAACTATCTGTAACTATGATATATATTTTTTTCATTAAAACTTAAATTAAAACAAGTACTCCATTCTTTTAAATCAAACATCAATCTCATCCCTGTTTCACAAACTATTAATTCCCCATTCTGATTTGAATCAACTGGGTTTTAACCCAGTCTTGGACAGGGGCTATACAAGGAACTGTAACACTTTTGAGGATTATAGTTGCGCTCATAATATTTATCCCAACAACATCACTGATTGCAAACTCCTCTTTCCTAAGTGTGTTTCATGCTGCAGAAGTAACATCTCACTTCCTCCAAAGGGTACATGTGATTCAGTTTTCACATGAATTTAGCACAACTGAGAGTGATAAATCAAGCTCCCTTGATTATCACAGTCTATTGCACACTTACCATTTTTCTATTCTAGCCATGGCCGCCATAAAAGGAAGTATATGAACGTGCCCAACATCTTTTGTTTACTACATCATATATGCCATTCACTCCTTAGTGATGACCACCTTGAATAGTGATTTCCTGTCTTTTAATGCTTGCCTGTAAAATCCCACATACACTAGGGATATATTTACCAGCATAAATAGGGGGAATAGAAAAAAAAAAAAAAGTCTTTAAATATTAGTTGTACCTAATTGTAGACATGAAATAATAAAAGGCTTCAAACATAATTCTACAATATTTGCATGGTGTCTTTACAGGACACTATTAAAAATGCTTATTAAAATTAAGCAAAGAAGCATGAATACTGGAGAAACTTTATTTTCTATATGTTTCATAAGCAATTATTGTATTTCTGGTGAAAGGCATCAAACTAAATTCTGCACTCACTAATATAAAAGTGAAGTAATTTCAGAAATTTTTAGTAGGACATCTGCAAAGCATCTTTGCATATGAGCTTAGTCAAGTTCCAGGCTTCATTACTGAAAAAATAAAAATAAAAAAAATTATGGCATACATTATCTAAATATTACGTACAATATCTAAATCTCATGAATAAATATCTAGTATCTCATGAAAGTCTACTACTGATTTTCCCAGGATATTATTGTGCTTTATTTATAAAGTCCCCAATAAGGTTCTTATCTCCGGGTCTGAAAACTAGCTGTTAGACACTGCATAATTGGTTATGGTGTCTGAAAACAAGATTGACCTATCACAACTTGTTCATGTAGTAAATGTGGAGACAGACTTACTTCTACTGCTTACTAATACTAAATACACAGTTTTTGTAGCATAGTGCTGACAGCAGCTCCTCCCTAAGCAGAAGGGAAATAACATAAAATACAGAAAACCTGACTTTCATTTAATCCAAACCAACAGTTGTGTATATCACAGAATGTGAACAGTATCATTTACCTCTCTTTAAAGTATTGCAGCCTAGAGACCAGGGAGTGTTACTGCCTGCAGCTCTTTCTGTTTTACTCGCTGAAGACTTTCTACTTTATGCAAAACAGTGACACAATCGTTAGCAATGGGAACCTACCTCTCCCTTTTTCTAGCTGAAATAACAGGCTGAAGCTCACACAGTTTCTGTCTTTCTCCCTCTAACCCAGTTGTGGGAATTTTTTTTGTTTTGTTTTGGGTTGGGTTCTTTTGTTTTGTTTTGTTTTTTGTTTGTTTGATTGGTTTTTATTCCAGTCAAGGTGTATGATCTTTAACAAGAAACATTTAATGAATCCTCCTTAGGTCTCCTGAAGCACTGTAACCTGGTGGTTGGAGAACTCTCCAGGAATGGGCAGATGACAATCAAACCCCACTGCAAAGGAATTTAACCTAGATGTCCTACAGTTTGCGTGACTGCTTTTGTGTGAAGGCTTTTAATACAAAGTAGAGCAATCACCTTCTCGATGTGCTTTGCATGAGACTCGCAGGCATCCTCAGACAACATTTCCCACAGTTCTAGTATGTTCCCAGTGTCTTCCATGTCTAGCTCCTTACACTGTGATTTTTATTTTAACTAGATGTCCTACTAAACAGGAAATCCCTGTTATCACTTTGAAATTTTGTCACAATGGTGTAAAATAACCATTCAGAGTATAAGGCATTAAAGAAAAAGACCTGAAAGTTTTATATTGTGCAGGTTTAAATTTATTCTGTTTATTTGTATTGATAGCAGTTACTAATTAAAACTTCAAATCAGAATTCCACTCTTCACTAATAACCCTATATAAGAGTGTTGCCTTAGACTTGTCCTGAAAACAGTGTTCACCTTTAACAGTGACAAAAATGTCATCTGTCATTCACAGCAAGGAATATTAGATATGTTGAGAGTTTGAGTGAGGTTGGAAGGTGAAAAATTGCTTGTTGAGTTTCTTCTTTTTCCTTTCTTTTTTCAGTTTTGGGGCCAGTCCTGTTCAATATCTTTATCAACGATCTGGACAAGGGGATTGAGTGCTCCCTCAGTCAGTTTGCAGACGACACCAAGTTGGGTGGGAGTGTCGATCTGCTCGAGGGTAGGAAGGCTCTGCAGAGGGACCTGGACAGGCTGGATCGATGGGCTAAGGCCAACTGTATGAGGTTCCACAAGGCCAAGTGCCAGGTCCTGCACTTCGGCCACAACAACCCCATGCAGCGCTACAGGCTTGGGGAAGAGTGGCTGGAAAGCTGCCCAGAGGAAAAGGACCTGGGGGTGCTGGTTGACAGCCGGCTGAACATGAGCCGGCAGTGTGCCCAGGTGGCCAAGAAGGCCAATGGCATCCTGGCCTG
>NW_009225067.1:9784-40632 GCF_000690835.1 Fulmarus glacialis
GCCCAGGGAAGTGGTAGAGTCACCATCCCTGGAAGTATTTAAAAGACGTGTAGATGAGGCACTTAGGGACACGGTTTAGTGGGCATGGTGGTGTTGGGTTAACGGTTGGACTTGATGATCTTAGAGGTCTTTTCCAACCTTAATGATTCTATGATTCTATGATTCTATGATTCTATTTGTTTTATGTTGCGCCATTTTTAAGTATCTTCTTTGTTTTCTTCACATAAATTTGCAAGGTTGGTACAGCAATTAGCCAGATAAGACAGAGGATAATTACTCTGATTAACTCCTGAGAGACAGCAGAACTTTGCAGTGAAAAGCAGAGCCAGATATGTGTAAAAAAGAAGCAAACTGAAAAATCAGCTTTCATGAGTTTAGAAAAATCACTGGAAATTATCACTGAAGTAATATTGGAATAGTAGGACAAAAAAAGCTGATAAGTAGCTGAGACTCCAGGGGGAAGAACATAGGTTTCATCTTTTGAGGAGGCTGCTTATGTGGAATTTTATAAACTCTTTGTGGAGGACAAATAAGTGAGGAATTACAACTATAAGAAAAGCTCAGACAGTGCAGTGACAGTGATGTTAGTGTGTAATTTTTTCCTAATGAAACATCTACAGCTGAGAGTTTGTGTAAAACATAAATAGCAACTTCTCTCCATAATCACTGAAATTAGAAAGGTAGGTAAGGGAGAATGTTAGTAAGCTGAGAAGGTGATTTATGAGTTTTCTGTTAAACAACTCATTAGCATGGATCAAAGATGTCAAAGAGCTTATTAAAATATTACTCAAGAAGGCATATTAATAAAAATAAATATTAAGCCAAGATCTTAGTGGAGCTGCATGAAATTGCACATTTTTGCATCATAAATTGGAAAGAAAATATGAAATGTCAATATTTCTTTTGAAACAAAATACTCTTAAAGTATTACTTTTTGTCTTGTCAAAATATTTTTGTTTGAAAAGGTCAAAACATTTTGTATAGATAAGATGAAAAAGTTTCACTTCAGTAGTATCATTTAGAATATAATATACGATAGTCAAAATGAAGATGCCAATATGAAGTGTTTTGACATTATTGAGGCATTATGTTACAAAAATTCTGCCTATTTGTTCTGTAGTTTGGAGGTGTGGGAGAGAGAGACCTGAGGCACATATCTTGTGAAGAAGGAAGGGGAGAGCCCCAACAGTCTATTCTATAGAGAGGGTAACTAAGCATGAGACTATCTAAAGGGACATGAGTTTCTAGAAAATACTTCAGTAACTAGAGAAATCTTTATAAAATAGCTGGGGTGATTTCACAAGGTTCAGACTACCATTCACGGTGAAAATATTAGGGATATTACTATGGGAAACAGGCTTCTTCGGTACTTAGTAATAACTCACTGATATTTTTCTTTGTGTATCGGTCTGTAGATGGAAAATTAGTGAAAAAAACTATTTGTAATTCAACAGTTCTACTTTGGTATTCTGAAACAATTCAACAGGAAAAAGAGTTTAGTTATGGAAAGTTCTGTGTGCTCACAATATCCTACTTGGCTTGTTGCTTAGATATGTGGGAACTGACATGCAAAATAGTGTTTATTTGGCTTTGTAAAAACTCTGCACAGTCCTAATTTATTTCAGGGCAACAAGAGTAGCAGCTGACTATCCCCAGTTTGGTGTAGTTCTGGTTAATTTATTTTCATAGAATCATAGAATCATAGAATCACTTAAGTTGGAAAAGACCTTTACGATCATCAAGTCCATTAACCTAGCACTGCCACGCCTACCACTAAACCATGTCCCTAAGCACCACCCCCAGGCTAAACACCCCCAGTTCCCTCAGCCGCTCCTCATAAGACTTGTTCTCTAGACCCTTCACCAGCTTCATTGCCATTCTTTAGACACACTCCAGCACCTCAGCGGCCTTCTTGTAGTGAGGGGCCCAAAACTGAACACAGGATTCGAGGTGAGGCCTCACCAGGGCCGAGTACAGGGGCACGATCACCTCCCTCCTCCTGCTGGCCACACTATTTCTGATACAGGCCAGGTTGCCATTGGCCTTCTTGGCCACCTGGGCAGACTGCCGGCTCATGTTCAGCCGGCTGTCAACCAGCACCCCCAGGTCCTTTTCCTCTGGGCAGCTTTCCAGCCACTCTTCCCCAAGCCTTGAGTGCTGCATGGGGTTGTTGTGACCCAAGTGCAGGACCTGGCACTTAGCCTTGTTGAACCTCATACAGTTGGCCTCAGCCCATCGATCCAGCCTGTCCAGGTCCCTCTGCAGAGCCTTCCTACCCTCAAGCAGATCAACACTCCCACCCAACTTTGTGTTGTCTGCAAACTTATGAGGGTGCACTTGATCCCCTCAACCAGATCATTGATAAAGATATTAAACAGAACTGGCTCCAAAACTGAGCCCTGGGGAACACCGCTCGTGACTGGCCGCCAACTGGATTTAATTCCACCACAACTCTTTCGGCCTGACCATCCAGCCAGTTTTTTACCCAGCAAAGAGTATGCCCATCCAAGCCATGAGCAGCCAGTTTCTCAGGAGAATGCTGTGGGAAACGGTGTCAAAGGCTTTACTAAAGACTAGGTAGACAACATCCACAGCCTTTGCCTCATCCACTAAGCGGGTCACCTTGTCATAGAAGGAGATCAGGTTAGTCAAGCAGAACCTGCCTTTCATAAACCCGTGCTGACTGGGCCTGATCACCTGGTTGTCCAGTACGTGTCACGTGATGGCACTCGAGATGATCTGCTCCATAATGTTCCCCAGCACTGAGGTCAGACTGACAGGCCTGTAGTTCCCCGGCTCCTCCTTCCGGCCCTTCTTGTAGATGGGCGTCGCATTTGCTAACTTCCAGTCAACTGGGACCTTCCCGGTTAGCCAGGACTGCTGATAAATGATTGAATGTGGCTTTGTGAGCACTTCTGCCAGCTCACTCGGTACCCTCGGGTGGATCCCATCTGGCCCCATAGACTTGTGTGTGTCTAAGAGGTGTAGCAGGTCGTTAACCATTTCCCTTGGATTATGGGGACTTCATTCTGCTCCCTATCCCTGTCTTCCAGCTCAGGGGGCTGGGTACCCGGAGAACAACTAGTCTTACTGTTAAAGATTTTAGCCCTCAACTTAGAAGTTGAAGTTTTTCACCTGCAGCAGTTCTTCTTAACCAAGTTTAAATCTTGAAGTTCTTCTTCTTATCATTTTCTCCACACACCTTTTCTTTCCACTTCTTCATATTTCAAAACAACTGACTCTTCAGCTGAATGGGAAGCTGTAATACTCTCTGATCTGTGATAACAGGAACAGGTGCAAAACTATTTTTTTGGCATAAAGTAAAAATGTCTCCTATGTCACAACAGGAAAAAACCAAGACATTCTAAATTTTTTTTTCATTCCTTTAATGAAAGACAGGAGAAAAAAAGGACTATCATGCAGTCATTGGCAGTCACAGTTTATTGTTTGTGGTACTCACTTAGATATGAAAATGTTAGGCATCATTCACGGTTTTGCCATTCTTCAAATAAAATGCCTTCATGACTGCGCTAATGCAAGTTTCCAGGTTGGATTTCTTTCTGCTGGATCTGCTTTATCACATATAAGTAATTTTCTTATTGGAACAAACTGAATACATGTTACTTTGGGGAAAACCAAGTGAGTGCTCTTATCACACAATTTATGCAGATGTTTTCTTCTCTAACCAAAGATTTGCCCCTAAATCCATGACACATCCCCGAATAGAAAGTTTGATCAAAACTGATACATTCCCACCAAAATTTTAGATTTAATTGACCATTATTATCAAATATCAAACAGGTCCATCCAGCTATAACTACAAGTGTTTTCAGTGTTTATTTATTATTTTTCACTATCCAGGTTTTTTTTTGAGAAACCAACTTACCGCTAAGTCACTTTATAATCAACATATCAAATCCAATCCATTCATTCTGCAGAAAGATGTGCAATTCACAGATATATATGTCTAATATTACTCAATACATTTGTGCTATTGATTGTAAATATTCAAATTTTATGGGGTTTTATAATTATTCCAGCAGGTGAATTTCACTCCTCCTAGGAAGTATAACTAAGACTATGGAAATCTTACAGGTAGCTTATGCCCAGCTCAGTTAGTATAGTGGCATAGGGGATATGAACTTCTAACTCCATTAATCATCTCCAAACAAGAAGTCCATCCGCAGGTAGCAAGTACAATGTCTACAATTAACTTAAAAAGAGTTTCACATACTTTTTCATTCTCCTTTGGTCAGGTAAGCTACATTTCTTGTAAACTCAAGCAATTTTCTTAAGACCCTATGGGCTACCAATAAAAGCAAAAGACTTCCCATGATACAGCATTCCAGACAGTGATTCAAATCAGCTTCCTTTACAAGCAGCACAACATGCCATCCATCTTTGCTGTACGTTAAGGTACAATTGCACTTGACAAATGCCCCTAACTAACTACTGTGAATGGTGCTAATATTTTGAGACAGATATTTGTGGATGGCCGGAGTAAGGGCAGCAGCCTTCTGTTCTTTGTCAATGTGATTCAGCCTGGAGGCTGAGGTGAAATGTTAGTTTTATTTGTTTAGGAACACAGGCAAATAAAGGAAAGCTAAAATGTGTGTCATGAATATAACAATACACTTTTTAGCACATTGATTCTGTTTTTCTGCTGTATCATAGGCTACATATATCCTCTGTATGGGTGGAGTTGCCTTAGATTGCACATGATTTTCAGATAAACCTTTGGACTTTATCACTGCTATGGTACAAAAAATCATTTGCTCCCAAGAAAATCACCTATGAATAAACTTCACATTTATTTATTTTGTATTCCTGACTGCATTTTGTGTTATCGCATGACTGAAAGAGGAGGAAAAAGAGAACATAAATGTCAGGACCCTTGTCTGAGACCAGGCTCTTGAGAGATTTCTTAGGTCTTCCAGAGTTAGACATACTGAATGTAGTTAGAGAACAAAGCAGCCATGTATATTCAACATAAACAGGCTGCTTTGTATCTGGAAGAGCTAGATTTAACCAGAACATGTTCAATGTCTGCATTTTCAGGTATGGAGCAGCTGGGTCACAGAAGATTGACATATTACTTTGCCCAAAATCTTGTACAGAAGTGTAAACTCCTCAGGCACTGACCAAACACAACTTTTGGGGTAGAAAAAACAATAAATGGATGCTTAGTCATCCCATTATCTTGCAAAAAGTATAGAAACAGAATTGAAAAAAAAGGAAATGACCTGGATATCCTGAAAATCTATTAACTTCATTGTTTTAACAATTTTTTGTTACTGAAAGCTGAAGCAAGAAAAAATAGTTTTCCAAAAACATAACATACAAAATCATAGTTTATATAAAACTTAGGAAGTTTACAATACATTTTGCATCCTGAAGTCCTAGTCAAAGATTAGGAATAGTAGATGCAGGTCAAACAATTTAGAAAAACTTTAAATAGAGCGGGACTAAGAATTCCATTTTATACTAATCTGAACAAGACTGCGTTCAAGTATGTGAATTAGCAAAAAAAAAAAACCAGTAAAGCACTGTCACACCGTGTAACACTGAATCTAACATAGAGTAATTATTTATGAAAATATCAGACTTGTAGTCCCTAGCTTTTTGATTCACTGGATCTGATGCAGAGAAGTCTATAGCAAAGAAAGATCTCTGTATCACTTTGGCAATATACATCAACCTTATGCACAGGACCATCTCTAAATGTAAGTCCAGAAGCCACAGTCAGTGATCCCTTGCCCTTTTATCCAACAATATGAGCAACGCTGTGAACTTGTTTTTTATAGAAATATCTATGCACTATGAATTTAATTAACTCATTTCATAATGGGTTGTTTGTTATCTGACCTGATGCAAATGTGAACTGAAAGTAAAAGACTCCAGAACACATTTGTAGGGGTCTGTGCCAAAATGAGTTTTCTTCTTTGACCCAGGGCTTCAGAAGCAAACACATATCACCATTTTATCACTTTAGCACTGAGAAAAAAATACTACACTAATCATTCAAACTATATACAATATTAATAGAAGGGTATTTATTAAATATTAATTGAAGGAAATGAGAGGATATTGCTCATTCTTTAATTTAGGAAAGGTAGTACCAGAATTCTCTCAGTCCTTTTTGCAAAAAAAATATTGCAGGAAAATCGCACTGCAAAGAAATTAAAAGTTTATATTTAAACTTGAGTAATCAAACTCCTGTGAACTCTTTAGAAAAAGAGTATCCAGCAAATTTTCCCTCATCATGAATATTTGTACATGTAAATAGGACTAGTAAGATATGTGTCACAATATCTGGAAGGATTAGGCAGAGGGTGGTCTTTTCTGACTAGTTCTTTTTCTAGTGTTCAGTGTGAGCCGTATTTTCTTCATTAAAATTGTTAGGTTCTAGTTAAGCTACTGGAAATTTACTTTCTTAACGCCCCCCCCAATATTTTTCTGAATTCTGGAAAACAACAAACGTGTTTATGCTAAAAGACAGTCTTTATGGGTTATTCAATATTTTTCCCTCACAATGCACTACTTTACCAAAAAAAAATCAAAAGTCATTATACTCCTGTATATTCTAGATGTTTTAGAAAATAATTTCTGTGTGTATTCTACGATTTCTTGACTCAGAATTTGAATTTCTTGCAGTTCATATATCCACATTATATTTACAAATTGAATTATTAACATTCCCCAGAACTGTAATGAGAAACTCTTAATAGTATACTGCATTATAATCAGCTGTTTATAATTGAACCTGAAGGAAAAAAAATAAAAATCCATTTCAAAGGTTTAAATGAAACTAATAAGAGCTGTAAATGAATTAGAAATCATTAAATAGCCATAACCAGAAATTGTTTTTCATAAATTCTGTGAATAGATTGTTTAAAATTTTCAAAGCCATCACCCTCCGAAGAATTACCTCCCGTAGTCCAAAAATTTCAGCTCACTTTTTATTTTAATTTTGATATTTTTAATGTTAATGCTTTATTTAAAAAATAAACTCATATTTACAAATGTAAAATATCAACCCATATGAAAACTCATCATCTTTATTCTTTAATGATATTTATCTTATTTGTTTCCATATGCATAATTCATTAATTATATCACACATTCCCACGGTAGTTTTGGTTCCAATGAATTAGCATCTTTACAAAACTTTTGGAAATTCTTAACCAACTTTTACTCAATAGCACCATTCAAATTTAACATCATTAATGACAAATCATATTAAATCACAGCAGGTTAGGTAATAAGCACATTATGTCACCAGCTAATACCTTTGATTTCAAATAGCTTCAGTTTGCAGTTTGTCAATTGGGGCTTTACATGGCTTCTCTGTGGAGCAGGGGTTTGACAGTGAGTAATGTTTTTACATTGTGTAGTAATGTAAAATGTTCAGAGTATTTTTATCCATTTCAGGCAACTGAAAATTGTCAATATATTTATTGACACTGATGTTCTAATACAGCTGGTTCCTGTCAGACTCTTTTAATCCTATCTGTCTGGACTGAAAAACTATTTAAGAAAAAATATTCATCTTTATGCTGGCTCATGCTACAATTATTATGAGGGTGAGGAATTGTAACAATGTGCTGCAGCCTGAGCATTATGTGTTAGTCATCATCTTTGATCAATGTTTTGAAGCTTCACTGCTGATGGAAGGGATGGAAAGCAATTATATAACATTACCGTTGAGGTGTTATTCAAAGTCTCATTTTTTTTCTTTTTTTGCTCTAGAAAAGAACAAGTTTTATTACATCTAATATCCTTTTAGATTGTGAAAATCACTCTTTTTTCTTTCAGTTAAAAACTATCAATAAGTGCCTTTGTTACTTGGTGCATTATGTAAGTTATAGGTATAACATATAGAAGACTGTATGTTGATTTTAGGTATATGCTTGAAAATGGTGAGGACACTTTTACCTCTTTACATTAAGCAAAGAAACAAACTAAACCCACTTTTTATCATTCTGTCATGAAGAACTTGCTGAATCTGAGTAAAAGGAAATGAAGGACAGTAGCAGAATCAGCTCAGAAAGCTCTTTTAAGTTTTCACTTGAATTATAACAAACTATTTTAATGTAAGTGTTTTCCTTTAATAATTGTTTCTGGTGTTCCCTGCCATTGGGACATTTTCATCCTTGGCATAACAGATTCTGACTTTTACAGAAAACTAGTTATACCTATGTTGTATAAATTTCCTCCTCCATAAAAGTAGGTGTATTGATATTCAATGGTATTCAATATCAATACTAGTTGGTTTTTTTTCCTCTCCACAGCTCATAGGTTGAAATTACCAGGACATGTTTAATTGTTCTTCATCCAGTTTTAGGATGTGGCTATCTTTTCCTTACTGCTTTGGTTACTGTTTTGTACGACATGCTTTGGTCATGGTTTTTAGTTTCATTTTCAGTTTATTCTGCAATCCTACATGATTGCAAACACCCCTTTCCTTTCTAAAATTTCCATTTTTGTGACTTCCAGAAAAATATTGACATTCACACATGGAAGGTCTGTCATGCATTGTGGGATTTGGTACAGTTGAAATCCTTCCCTCCCATCCCACTTCCATACACGAAAGTGAGTGAAAAGATAGGCATGGCTTCTGTGATGAACTTCACTTTGGCAAGAACAGAAATGGAAATTATGAAAGGACCATAAAGGAGACACATTACAGTTACGTGTCTAAGGCCAAAAGTGACCATTACTGAGGACTCAACTGTCAGCACTGCTAAAAAGTCATTTCGGTTTTGAGCACCACATCTTCCTGCCCATATCTAAGCCACAGTAATTCCTCACAGAGTACGACAAATCTCTCCAGCTGTGTGAACAGCAAGTGCATATTTCTAAGAGCCTTGAGACTTTGTTTCTGCTCAGAATTAGATGTGGGGCTTTTTCTAGCAATCTAGAGCCTCCGGATCTTCTCTGTGCTATGTCCCTCAGAGCTGAGAGAAGTCTCATGAGAGAGAATCATAATGAGAGTTTAGGAGAAATTACTATTTCAAGTATTCAGGCAGTCTTCATAACTCAATGGTACCATCATATTTTACATGTCTTGCTCTCTGTTCCATGAGGTGGAAGGAAGGTGAATTTACTGTGAGAAGATAAATGTCTTTACTAGCTGTTCTAAAAGATAATTTTTCATGAAAAAAAAAAAAAAAAAAGAGTGTTAGGCATTTTCCCATTTTCCCATTGAGGAGCACATGCAGATTCACTAAACTGCGATTTCTGTCTGACTTAGTGAATATTATATTTTTTCCTACATTTTTTTTGAATACACTGGTTCATATAACAAAGTAACAAGGAATCCTTGTTGGAGAAATTTCAAAAGCTATTTTTGAAACCAGTGAGAAATCTGAGTCGGTCTGGTAGGTCTATAAGATTATGACAAGAGTGAAAAAAAAAAAAAAGTGTTTCAAGAATATAACACATACATCTGAGGCCTATAATTAGAGGACAATAACTTTTACTATACTGTCACAACTTGTTTTGCAAAGATAAGAAACTTGATCATTTGCCTACAGATTAACCGGAGAAGAGTAAAACATTTCTGTCACTCTCTTCAATCAGTATTTGCCTTTACAGGTACCACAGAACTACTTCACTACAAATTCTTGTTTGTCCAAATGTCCAAAACTGCAGCAAGCAAACACATCAGCCCATGATGGGAGGATGGGGGAAAGCAACAAAAAAAAAGGAACAGAAAAAAAAATCAGTTAAAAACCTACTAAGACTTTCTCTTAAAAATATTTTCAACACATTCAGCTGTGAAAAGAGAATAACATACAGATGGATGCTATCCTGTTCTGTCATCTCTGTATTCTAGGAAGACTGTGAAGGCTGAGATTTCCTTTGTTCCAGCTTATGTGTTTTGCATCCCTTTCCCTGTTTAATTTTCATCACTTTTGAGCGGGAGAAGGACAGGAATGTCATGGAATTGACTGTAGAGTAAAGGCATGCAGATTAGTACTCCAGTATCCCACTATAATCAACAGATAATTGTGCAGAGGTAGGTGACAGTGCCACTGTTCTTGATGGATGAGAACATCTATATTAAGCCTCTACTTTTAGGTGAGTATTCCAGGATCTAGATACCAAGCAGAGAGATAGGTGCTTAAGATCCACATGAGTGGGGAAGTTCAAAAAGACACCTTTGCTTAATATTTCAGCTTGGTTATCTTCATGTTATTTTTAATTAAATGTACTGTATAGTCCTTTCAAAACACATTGTCCTCACTATTTATTAGGGTTTATTTATTTATTTACTTATTAGTTAAGGATTTTTTTAAGTCTGTCACCTAAATTAGACATTTGACCTTAAATTCTCTTTACCACAGATTTGCCAGCTGTCTCACTGGATGGACAAAATAATTAATGTACAGTCTTTTCTACAAGGTTTTTCAAGATTAGTTTGATATATGATATTATTTCAACATGTTTTTTCATGGCATAACTTTTTTTTGCAAATACTTTGACATATCAAGCTCTCTTTTTCTGTGAGCACACTTAAACTGTTTCATGAATGTTAAAGGACCTTTCACCCAGCTGAGAAAGTCAGGAGAGCTGAGGGTTATAAACTCTATTTTTCAAGCTAGAAAAGTTGAGTCTCTCTCACTGACATTAAAAACACACTCTATCACTTTCCTACTCTGAGACACTTCGTGTCTTTGGAAAGAAATATGTAAGTTGGGCCATACTTAAAGTTCTGAACAACCTCAGATTAAAAGGTTTTACTAGCATATACTGTTACAAGATCCTTATTCGAAAAACTGTATAAAAGCATGTTGTACTTCTCAATTAGCTAAAAAGCTCAAATATTATATTAGAACCTATATGCTGTAGTTGCTTTGAAAAGTTTAACATGATTTACACATATACACCTTTTGAGTTCCACGTTTTCTTCATAAAGGAATATATGATTCAGAAGCAAGATTTAGAAGAAATTATTTCTTTTCTTCTTCAAAGTATATACACAATTATAGTAAACCCAAGAGAAGAAAATAAATCTAAAAAAGTGATTTTCCAAAGCATTACTTGATATAAGTACTTTCAAACAAATGTAAAAAAAAATCATAGTCTCAGAAATGAGATATTCTTTTTTAAAAATTAAGCCATTCAAAACTGGAAACAATTATTTGCATAATTTCATCCATATTCCTGGATTTGAATGTAGTAAGAGTGAGGAGTTTCAACCCTGTTTAAAAGAGATTAAGTTACTGACAGGATTCAAATACAAAAATGCAAGAATGTACAGACAACGGAAACTATGTAAGAGAAAAATGAAAATATTAAGAAAAGTAGTTCTTTAAAAAGTCTGTGTCAAGGAGTTAAGATTGTTTTTTAAAGAGAAAGTTAAGCAATAAGATAATCAGTGAGAAAAAGATCAGGTGGAATATCCTTTTAAACTGTAAAAATCTACTGTTCACATGTGCTATGTTAAAAACAGCAAGAATAATGAAACCTAACAAGAAAAATTCAGTTAGAACTAACAATATAGTTATATTACTAGAACTGTTATACAGTTATATCAAAAACTGGGGATAGATTTCAAAAAAAGAGCACACATTTCTGAAATGCAACCAATATTACTGAAAATATCACAAAAAAAGCAGTTAGTATAGGTGTGTGTTTAAAAAATACAACTTAATTTTAAATATGCAGTTTTAAGCATGGACATTCATCAGAGGATGATTGGAAGGAGTTAAAAAATATGAAGTTCTGAAGTTTACATGTGTTAACAGACAATATGGTTATAAGAAAAGTTTCATTAACATCTTTAAAGGTTTTCTAATATACACAAAATCTCTTTATGACAGTTATGATTATGTACAAATTTTAGTTGAGACACCAAATAACCTTAATAAATTTGTGTGAGACCAAGAATACCTGTTCTCCTATTTCATTTACATTAAAAATTAATGCTGGAGAGTTAATCCTTGAGTGTTTCCTGCTTTTATCTTTGACTCTTGGATGTCTGGGTCAGCTTTACGTAATCCTTGCTCTTCCACTCATGGAGGATGGTGGCAGACAAAGTAATTCTAAAAAAAGTAAGTGAAAGGTCCATAAATTTGATGATTAACTCTCTAAATGCTTCAAAAAGAAACAGTGAAGCAAAGGCAAAAAATTCCTAAAAATAAATTCACCATGGTGAAAAAAAGGCAAAAATACCTAGAAATAAATTTACTAATTGTCATATTATGCAGATAATTGAGTTAGCTTTAAGTGAGACAGTTTGGGTAATGGAAGCAGAATACTCTACCCTGGGCTCCAAATTGGTCTAGCAAGCCTACTATAAACTTGTTACTGGTTCTGGCATTTCTTACTTCATTGTAAGATGTTGGTTCTCAAACTGGCGCTGTTCCTTGTGCCAGTCTACCGCTGGGCAGGTGATAACCTGCTCATCATCCCATGCCATGCCCTGGCTCTATCCCAGTTATGTCTCTCACTTCTCTCCCATTAGCTTCATGTCTGGCAGCCTTTCCATCCTTGGTATTCATTCTGTGAGGCCTTCCAGATCAAGAATTTATTTCATAAAGTATGAAGAAAAAAGTGAGAAAGACAGATTAGGGGCAGTTTAATTCATTCATTCAATAATTATATATATAAAATAAAAAACAAATATTCATTAACTGAAAAGTAATAAATACCGTTACGCCCCATATTGATGGAACATTTATTAAGGGAAATAACAACCGTACCAGAACACATGGAACTGAAGTTGTGTCTTACAGGAAAAATGAGACGTATTTCAATTGCTGTTTTCCTGAATGCCATTTCAACTTACATCTAATGGATGGTTATATCCCTGAAAACAACACTGTTCACTCTAAGCAAGAAATAAATCACTTTCCTTGAATGGAGGTCTGATCCTTTCAAGTGTGGGCCATATTTTCAGTCAGAACAAGATAAATTTCAGTAAAACTGATTATCTTATGAAATGCCCTTGTTGGGCCAAAAATATAATGAGATGTCATCTTTTATCTAAGTAGCAACATTAAGAGCTGATTCATGAATTCTAATTTACAGCTAATTGAATTTCTGATCCAAATACTATATCTAGTCATGCACTTGAAAACATGCTGAATAAGACTGTCATTCAACTAAAGATGATATATGTTGATGTTCAAATACATTGACAAAATTTAAGTTGTAATACTTCAATTAAACTTTATTAGATTAAAAAAAATAAGTTTCTCATCTATTTTTAAAATGACAATTTACTTTTATCACTGTTGTACAGACATGGAGTATGACTAGATTGCCCTACAGAAATGTAGGTTTTATACAGCTTTCGTTGATGTTGGATAACTTTAAACATTAATTTAAATCATATTTCATTATTGATACAACAAATAATGAATTTCCATTAAAAATGCATTGTTAATACATCTCTGCATTTCCAATCTTCCTTTCTGATAACTATCGTACACTTTCTAACTCTCAGTGAGTTAAAATGCCATCATTTTAGATGGTTTTGTTCAAATGAAGAAAGGTAACTAGTAACTGCTGTGTGAAATATCAATTACTATCCTAAAACTTAAGTTTTATTTCAAAGTATAATAATATTAAATAACAATATCTACACAGAGTAAGTTGGAATAAACATCTTCACTACTGTTTTAAAACAAAAAGGGTAAGGTTTTGCATGTGTGAAGTGTCATTTATTTTTAATTTGTGAAGATCCAAAACTCAAATTATTTTTTTTTTTTTTTAAACTCATGTCTTTTTAATACTTGTACCAGAATGTCTATGTAAGTTAAGAATGAGAGAGCAAACACTTGGAAAAAAGGCACCTGGATGCCTCTCAGAGGGGAATGTCAAATGATAGCAAATGTGTTCAAGTTCCACCAGCTGCTGCTGCTGCATTGTTGAAGTGCTGCTGCCCTAGGGAAGAGGTGTTGTCAACCACATCTGGAAAAAGCTGAAAGAGTAGAGAATACCCTGCCCAACAACATTGTGCAGTAAATCTCTGTTCCTAATCAATATGTCCTATTTCTATAATTTCTATTTATTTAATGCAAAAAATAAAATAAATAAATCTGTCATTTATGTATGCCAAGACCATACATCAATGAAAACCTCCCTTTTCTTTACAATACAGTTGAGAAAGTGTTGTCACACAAGACCAGCTACATAGTCTCCTAAAAGTAAGTTCCAGTCAGAATGTGGCTGAGAAATATTGTAGGTGATAAATTGCAGTCAACCCCATAAAGCAAACTGCAATTCTGATTCCATGGATAAATATCCAACCTTTCGAGTTTATTGATCTCATACTGCACATAGGAACAAGCCAGACAACACTATCAACCATTTTTAACAGAAAGACTTCAGAGGAATAAAATGAGTTTGTATGGGGAAACAATGTAGTGGAAATCTACTAATTTCTTACTTCAGTTTTCTTGCTTGTTGGGTCTAAGACTCAATATTCCACAACTGTTGGTAGAATTATAAGAATATTGGTACTCTAGACAAATCAGAAAACTCATAAAGAGAGATGTCCTATGAAAAATCAGCTTCATTTCCATATTTTTGTCTTAAAAATATTTTTAGACTCCAAAGGAGTCTACCAGCTCCTGCAGATTATACAGTGAATATTAGTAAGACTGAATCTGCATATATTTTCATATTGGATGTACTATACAGGGGTGTTGTGTTGCTTTTTCATTTGAGCCAACAAGACTTTAGACAACAATGCTGTCTTTCTTTTAATAACTTACATTTCTGTTGTTTGAACAGTATTTAAAAAGGACATTGAGGTACTTCAATGTGTCCAGAGGAGGGCAACAAAGCTGGAGAAAAGGCTGGAAGGCATGTCCTATGACGAGTGGCTAAGTACTCTGGGCTTGTCTAGTTTGGAGAGAAGGAGGCTAAGGGGCGACCTCATTGCTCTCTACAGCTTCCTGAGGAGGGGAAGTGCAGAGGGAGGTGCTGATCTCTTCTCCCTGGTATCCAGTGACAGGACACGTGGGAATGGTTCAAAGCTGTGCCAGGGGAGATTCAGACTTGACATTAGGAAACATTTATTTACTGAGAGGGTGGTCAAACACTGGAACAGGCTTCCTAGAGAGGTGGTTGATGCCCCAAGCCTGTCAGTGTTTAGGAGGCATTTGGACAATGCCCTTAATAACATGCTTTAACTTGTTGGCAGCCCTGAATTAGTCAGGCAGTTGGACCAGGTGATCATTGTAGGTCCCTTCCAACTGGAACTATTCTATTCTATTCTATTCTATTTTTTGAGACAGATGTGCAGTTCTTTTATCTTCAGAAAAGGTCTTAAATGATTACTCACATATAAGGTTGAAGGTCCAGAACTAGAATTAATAAAAAAGAGCTATTATCAATTCATTCGTTTATTCATTCATTCATTCATTTATTCTTTTTAAGCCTTTTCATAAATTTAGAGGCTTCACTCATAATGTTCTAAACTTTGGCCTTGGAAATAGTTTTAAATGGTCCTTTCAGAACACTGGCTCATATTCTTTTCCTGAATTTTAGTTGAAAATGCCTAATTTTGGGGCTGGGTCACTAGTTTATGAACCAAGTGTTTGACATGCCTTAGTTCATCAGTTGTGCATGTTCTGACATACGATAGGATCCACAAGGGGAGATGTGTTAGTGTGGCAGCTACAAGTTACAAAATAATCTTCCCAGGCAACCTGGCTTTTCTTAAAAAGACTATTATACAGCCAAATATCTTGCAAACACTTGTCCAATGTTGCTGTCTGGAATTCTATGGATTGAGGTTCCTTAGATCACAATGGCCTTCGCTCCTGGGCATTTGATCACTGGGCTGCATCACAGTGACTGTGTTCCTTAATGGTTCCTCTAAACAGGATTGTTTGCATTTTCTGAGATGTTAAGAAATTCTTCTTAGTGATGATCATTTATTCTTTATACAACTGCTGCAGTAGGAATTATCTAAGGTAGATTAACCTGTTGATAAAATTTTCTATTATCCTAGAAACAATTATAACACTTTGGTTTTCTTCTTTTTATTAAAGACAAAACTCCTGCAGATTTAGAGAAAGTACTTTAGTGAATATTCCTGTATAATCTAGTTTTATACATAGCTACTCTGAGCCAAGTTTTTAAACAAAAGGCAATATTTTGTTTATGATTTGTGTATTACTTTGGTTTGGTTTTTAATGTCTCCCTATATGTTCCTGCACAATTACAGCCTTGATTTACAGCTGGTTTGCCTTGATTAAGTCTTTTTAATATTCTAGGATGTGTGGCCCCACAGCTTAGATTTTTTTTTTTTTCCAGTAGTGGAAGTGGCCAGCTAAAATTCTCGTTTTTTATTGTATTCTGCCTTTAAACACTTGCTTCTGGGAAGTGCTTGGATGCTTTTAAGCAAACTCCATCACATAAAAGAAATTTGTAATAAAGAGAGTAACTTCTCTCAGCAGAAAAAAAAAAGCATAGGAGATGCCTACATTTAACTATGTATTATGACAAAAAATTTGGTTTCTAGCAGCAGGAGTATGTCTAAGCTATAAGCAATCACAAGGCTCTTTGAAACTGGAGAATACGCAATCCATCCTTTGCTGGAGATATATTTAAGAAGTGATTAGGCTTCTTTGAAAAAAAGGATAGATAAAACAATGGCTGCAACCACACAAAAAGTGAACAGAGTGCAAAGCTGGTAAAAAAATAAGTATATGGAAGAAAAAAGGGTTTCAGGAGAATCTGGTATTAAAAATAATGGAGATGGATACGTCTCAATGTGGAAGCAATGCAAAAAGCAGCAAGAGAAGTACAGAGGCAAGTAGAGAAGAAAAAGAAGATGAGAAAGTCCACAGTGTTCTGGAGAAAAAAAAAAAGACAGATTTGGTTTGCAATCCAGGAAGATGATTTTGGCTTTCTTTATGCTACATGTTCTGAAGAACTAAATTTTATGCTTTTAATGTATATAACAAGGACCGTGTAAAACATACTTCATCACTAATTTCTTCCTTGATTCAAAGGGACTTTCAAGCTGACATTTATACTGATGAAATAAACAGTGTGAGGTGCTGTACTAGCTCAAAGACTGGTGAACAACCATTCTTATGGTTTAATTGTTAGGGCTCTCACTCGCATGATTTATCCCATCCCAAATCTCAATCTCCCACACAATACCTGAGCATGGCTCAGGAGAATAATGGGCCAAAGTGTAGGTAGCATGAATGAAGCTACCTTGTTTTACCGTGGAAGAGAATATAACCATATGGAGGTGAATTAGACTGGATCACTTGCTCTCTAACAAGCAAACAGGGCCTGGCCCCTTTATTTACTGGATGAGACATAACCTATGAGCCTTCATAGGAGCCAGCTGAAATTGGACATTATGTTATGTAAAAGGCTGATGTTGCACAGTGCCAACAAGTTATAGTTTAAACACTGAAACAGTATACTCCCAAACTGTTGATACTGCATATGTAGTGGATGGAAACCACCTTCAAGGTTTCAAATATTAATTAGCTGATTAAGTCAATTTTTAAATATACACCTCTGACGACCGTGTAATTATCTACTTTTCTGCAAGTTCTATTAAACTAGCATTTTATTTCAAGATTTGCAAAAGTTTTAAAGGAATGACTGGATACTGTAATACATGTAGTTCCACAGATTTTAAAAAAAAAAAAAAAAAAAGAGAAAAAAAAACCAAGCAAACTTTTTTTCCTGTGAATTCAGTTCTTCTCAACATATTCTCGTCTTTAGTTTAAGGCTGTTTTATGCTGCATTATTCCCCCAAAAAAATCAAATCAATCTTCATTTATAGCAAGCAACATATATGGTTTAAAATTATATGCAGAATACAGCACTTTTTGTTCCGAAGAGATCCCAGATAAATGAGAGTCATTGCTATGATTGTGGACATGTCCTGCAGGAAGTTCTTAGTCCTACTTTACAGTATTAACTCAATCATCTTTCTTGGTTTTGCCCTGACATGCGAGTCTAATGACCACTCTCACATTTTATTTTAACCTGTCATTACTAATGTTTATCCTGACAGAAATATTAAATACTTTGGCACCCAAAACATTTTTTACTGGCCATTTTCCAGCCAAAAAAATGTATAGGTCCTGTCCTGAAGAATGTAGAGAAAAGAATGATATCACAGAAGAGCAAACTGAAAAATGCAATAAGCTCTTGCCTAACTAGATAAATGCTTTTCCTAAATGTAAGTTCTCTAAATGTCTGTTGCTACATTAATCACTCTGCTATATATAAAGCTGCCTTGCAATGAGATTTTCTTAGTCAGATGACCAGAAGCGGTCAGCGATCCCCCATAAAGCTTCATATATCAGAAATTCTAGTGATGACTGCAGTAAAGCTTGGAAATCCTGTTGACTATATTTTATACATATATCATGCTGTGCAACCAAAGTTCTTAGAAGGTGTTGACATAAATCTAAAGAACTCAAAAAAATTGTTTATTTAGTCTTTAAATCAAGCAGTCATTGTCTAGCATCACAGTAAGTCCAATGTTTCCCAGAAATGCTCAATGGAATTTCTACACATGCATTGTCCAGCGGTTTGTGCACAGAATTAAATCTGACTCTTCCCAGAAACATCAGATCTACTAATTACATGGAGAACAAATGTAAAGTACATTCACACACATCCCCACCAGAAGTAGGGGAGGCCTAGTCACATCAGCCTCTTGTCCAACCAGTTATCTTCATTTCCAGTTCACTTTTATATACATTTCTCTAAATACTATATCCTTCTAGTGTCCCTTGACGAGTTATGTAAATAGTAAGTTACATCTGTAAGGTTGGTCTAGTTGACAAAAACACTTAACAAATGGCTAGAAGGCAAATAAGATAGTAGTGGTACTAATTTTTCATTCACATTCTTCATTAGATTACTAGGTAGCATCTAATCACAAAGAAAGCATTGAATTGTTATGAAGTTCCATGAAAGCTTTAAAACTTATGGCATATATAACAGTGAGTGACTCTTTCTCTCTCTTTTTTTTTCCTCTGACAACGAAGCACAGAGGAGTTAAGTGACACGTTTCTGACCCTACAGGAAGGCAGGAGATCAGGGAGCCAACTGAAAGCAACCTATGAACTTAGCAAGATGAGCTCTTTAGACAGTAAACTGGACAGTAGGCTGGACAGTAGACTGTTAAACTGGAAGATAGTACTGTTTCTTTTAAGCATATTCTTAGTTTGCACAGATGTCCTTTAAATAATTGAAAAACAACCCTTAAATTTGTATAAGGGACTGCATACAAGCAGGATGTACTGTTCTGGAAATTAATAGAAAATGTTATGCAGTTCAGCATCTTATGCAGTAAAAGTTCTGACAAGCTGAAAATTCTTGCAGCCTGGCATACAGGTCACGCAATAAGCAGACAGTTTAAGTCATAACACTTATTTGATATCAGGTATGACATCACATTGTGTTTCTTGTTTGACAGTTGAGATTCTGAGCATCTGATTAAGGCCTCTGAAATGAGTCCAAGAAATGTATGCAGTTAGAACCTTGGAAAAGAAAATTCCAACTTTATATTAATGTGTTAGCTGGGGGAGGGCTGTAATTCAGTCAGCATTAGCATTTCAGACCAGCAAGAGCTGTAGGCACCTAGGCTAATTTTTTTTTTTTTTTACACTTTTTTTTTTAATGAATAGAGGCACTAAACATATAGGTGTTTCAGTTCTGCTGTTACCTTCAGACAGAGATTAGAGAAAATTTCGAAGTCCAAGAGAGTTCTGATATGATCTGAACCTACCTAAAATATATTGAATTCAACAAAAAAAGCACATTAGGTATGGTTTCTTTCATTAACATTACAGGCTAGAGAAACACTACTGCCTATATGGACATAAAGCACCACAAAAAGTTGGAGACTGGACTTCAGTTTTCATCCATTTCTTAAGGTGTCTCAAGCCCATCATTTTAAATTCTTACATGAGTCTCTTAACCATATATTCCTTCCTATTCCTTCTCAAAAACCCAACAGAGCTTTTTGACCTTCTTATTCTTTCCTTTGCCACAGCCTGGTGGAAAAGGCATTTGTTTGGCAAGAACTTCAGATAGAGTGGGAAATCAGACTCACAACTAACATTTCTGATAAGTGGTGCAAGCTCACTGATCAGACTGGTAGAACACTGAATCACCTTTCCAAGGTACCTCTCTGCATCCTTCAGCTGCTTTTATAATCTAAACATATACACTCTGAACCACTCAGTCATAGGTAAATATATGCATTTTAGGAATGCTTAAATTCCTTATGTAGCAATAGCATTAACAGTAATAGATTAACTTCAAAAGCATATTCACAACGAAATATATAAATGAGATTGTATGGATACAGCTGAGAGTAACATTTCAAGAAAATGCAGACAGTATCAAAGATCAAGAGTGTATCAAAATCAGAATTGGTATTTGAAGGCTAAGCAGAAACATGTCAGATAAAGCAGTGACAGGCACCTTTAAAAGAAAAAACATATAGAGTGGGAGGAGATTACAAAGAAATACTAGCGAGATATGATAATGTGAATGAAATACAATAAGAAGTAGGTGGAGAAAGGTATACGCACACACACATACACACTGTATTATGTGCTCGTTAATCCCTGTGAAGTGTAATGTAACATCAAATAGAATTAATGTCATACATGCAGGATGAAGGAATTTCTAGGCTTAGTTTTCAAACACAGATTCCTAAATATAACTTCTTAACTGTATATTTAGGCATAAATCTACCATATGTGTTGGTAATAGATTTTATATAAACATACTGTAAAGTAATATAATTTTTGTATTTCTACTTTTCTACTTATAAAGTAAACCCTCCCGTTTTGGTTTGTTTTTTTTTAATGTTTATAATTCCAGACTGTTTAGAATCTGAACAAGCCCTAAATGTAGGTTAGATAGACATAGGCATCTTTCAGAAACATAGGTTATGGCCATTGCACTCCTGATTAACAGTCTCCCTAAGCACGATGAGCAGTACATACAGTGTGGTTCCCCCTTCCGCTTTCCATTGATTCTGCTTCACGGATACCCAGCAAATTTCAGAAACACGGCATAGGTGAAGCCTTCTCTGGTCAGGACCTTGTGTCCTTCACCTGGCGTTAGTAGTCTGAACCAAAAAAGAGAGAAATCAATTCTCTGTCTCACTTCTCCACCTGTAAAATATAACACATATTTAAGTAGTACAGTGCTCATAAAAGTAATAGACACAGTCTTAAAGATTAGTAACCTAAAACAGAGAAAGAGGTAAAGGAATATAAAAGTGATCAAGGAAAATGTGGTAGGATGCAAGCATATGGCTGGTTTTTTCATATAGAAATACCAATAGCAAACAAGACAGGCGGGAAAGGGTACAAAAAGATCATATTATCTCAAACTTTGCATTGATAATCTGGCAAAAACACATTTCATTTCGCTGGCTTGCTTAACAAATGAATTACCAGTCATATACTCTTAACAAAATCGTCGAGGTGGGAAGACAGCTCTGGAGATTGTCTAGTCCATTCCCATGCTCAGAGCAGGTAGGATCAGCTAAGATGGGTTGCTCAGGGCTGTGTTGTTGGGTTTTGAATATCTCCAAGGATGGAGACTCCACAACCGCTCTGGTCAACCTGCTCCAGTGTTTGTTTTTACTGTTTCTTTTAAGTAATAAAGCAGAGGTAAATAAATAAAAATGACATTTTTTTTTTCTCTTATGGGCTTATTTTCATTGAAAAAGCATTCCATGCTACAGTTTTCGTGGTAGAACATACAAAATATTAAGGATTGAATTTTGCTTATGGCTATAGGTGTGTGAGCAGGATTGTTGGAGGACTTTGCTACAAAAAAACCTCTGAAAACAGTTATTTTCCAATGACATTGTAAGGATGAAAAACACTGTTGTTTCTGCTACTACTACAGACACAGGGAGTTGGTGATGCATTAACTGTTACTAATACTTTTGAATCTGTACTAAGTTAGCAACCGAAGTGTGATGCTAGAGGGCCCAGACTTGCTAAAAGCATCATATTTTGCATGAGGCATAAAACATTAAACCTATGATTGTAAAAGTCTCAGATTTGTGCTGACATAAAAAGCATTTAAAAAAAAAAAAAACTTTTGAAAAATGTTTGAACTTCTTATATTGGAAATATTTGTTTCCATCTTTTTGCTAGTTTTCTGGAATCCTGGAGTGTTTAGATGACATCTGTACTAACTGAAATTCTAATCTTAAATAAGATCATTAATTAAGATTGCCTTACAAGTCTCTCTCTGGTATTGAGCTTTTTGTTATAACCCAGAATAAAGCATGTATGTTCAGTTCAGAGATAAGGAATCTCTCATAGTTGACCAATGCAGGTGCAAAGGTTGTGCTGTGCATTCATACCAAATGTTTCCTCTGCAGTGCATCAATACAAGCATGTTCCTCACTCATAATTATAAAAGAGAAAAAGAACCAAAGTTAGCACTGTAAATAAATAGAAAAATTTATTTAAAGACTCAGACAGATGAAATAAAAAAGACTGAAAAAATGCAGAAAAATTTCATGTACTGCAAAGGAGAAAATAAGTAAGTACAAAAAATACATTTAGCCAAAAATCTGTAAAGGACTATCACACTAAAATTGTGGATTTTTCCATTAAACACAGTACAAAGGATTTGATTTTAAACATAAAATGCAATGCTACTTAGATAAGAGGAATATCATCCTTTATTACCCTCAGCACTGAGCGGACTTCATGAAAAGAAATTAATTGCTTCATTTAAGAGAAATAATGAGTGGTCAGTTAATGTCATTCTGATAAGTTGTATCATAATATAGAGTTTTTTGAGGATGAGGCTTCACTCATAAAGACATTTATCCATGGGGAACATTTATGTAAAGTAAAACTAGAGATATCTTCTATATATTTTAAGATTAAAAATAATTTCTTGATCTGGATCCTCATGCTGTCATTCTACTCTCAATTACAGTTTTCACTGTGGAATTTCCTTTCCCTCCCTCCTTAAATAAATACTTTTTTTTTAGAGCATAAAACCCATAAAAACACTACCTACTTCAATGAAAATTGAAGCCAAGGTTTATGTTCTGGAAGATCAAACAGACTCTTCAGAGGCCAATGCTATGAACCTTGACGTCACAATTTACATCCTGGGTTTTGGCTTTGGTTTTAAATGTCTTGACATTTCTGACATCCAGTGACATTCAGCACATCTGCACTGAATTATGAGCAAAACTGATCCATAACCAAAACTAAGAGCACATGCCAATCATTTATTGCCTTTTTACCAGTCCATCTTTACATGGACTTCGACAATAAAAGCAGCAGTATTGGTTGAACATGGCCACTGATGTACCACGTATAAAGAAAGGCTATTTGTGAGCAGTAAAACATGACAGAGACATTTTAATATCCTCAATAAAGGCAATTTGGTTTATGCCATATTTATATATGAAATAGCCTTTGATTATGCTTTGATTAAAGCAACCTTTATCTTCATGGCTTTTGATCAGTTTTAGTATTACTATAGAGATAAAAAAATAATTCCTTTGTGTGAGGAAAACTTGAGTTTATATGAGTGCTATGCAATGGAGTGCCTTATGAATTCACTCTGTTATCGCTTTTGTTTTCTATGGTGGGAGATTTTCCCAGTATTTTATAGATTCAATGAGAAAGACATCTTATTTAGGGAAGTCCCGCTATTTTTCAAAATGGAATCTACAAAGCTGAATAAAATGAGATGGATATCGTATCACAGGAAAGAACAGTGCCATTGTAAGAGAATGGAAAAACTAGTGACTAGTAGGTTTGCTGAAGAGGTTGGGGTACCATTCCATTATTCCAAACCTGTTCCTGAATTTGACCTGTATTTGCCCAATAATGTTGATTAGAAAGATATTTGTCAGAACTTGTCTCATACAGCTGGTAGTAATACTGCTTTCTTACCTAGAAGCTCAATGTAGGCAGTACAGGTCTGGCATCAGTAACTTTGAGAGTCATTAATTCCTCCCAGAGAATTACTCCATGAAGCTGGAGGGATTTTGGTATGGGGGAGAGAGCCTCTTCTTTCCCATTGAATGCTCCATTTGAGAAAAATGTATAAATATCTGCTGGAACAGAAATGGAGCCCAGATCCCTCATTTCCCAGGTATGTCCCCTATTCTCACCTTGCCTGAGATTGGAGAGTCATTCTCACTTAGTCTATGCCAAAGAGTGTGTGATTTTTTTACATGGTGACTTTGTACCAGCAGGAAGATGGAAGAAGATGCCATTTGTATAAAGGTGGCCATAATGAATAGTAGTAAATAAAATAGTGATAAAACATGCCTGTAACTTGCATTTCTTAATAGAATCATAGAATCATAGAATGGTTCGGGTTGGAAGGGACCTTTAAAGATCATCTAGTCCAGCCCTCCCTGCTGTGGGCAGGGACATCTTTCACTAGATCTGGTTGCTCAAAGGTCTGTCCAACCTGACTTTGAACACTTCCAATGATGGGGCATCCACAACTTCTCTAGGCAATCTGGTCCAATGTCTCACCACTCTCACCATAAAAAATGTCTTCCTTACGTCCAATTTAAATCTACCATCTTTCAGTTTAAACCCATTGTCCTTTATCCTGTCACTAGAGGCCTTGGTAAAAAGTCTCTCTCTGTCTTTCTTATACCCCACCCCCTGCTTCTTTATATATTGAAGTCCTCTTTATTTAGAGAGCTGCAACATAAAAATAAATACAAAACAGGTTTTGTTAATTAGTGTAACAGTTCACAGTCTATAATAATTCCATGTCATAGTTTTGCAGATATCTGGTTCCAGGCTTATGGTTTTCATTCTTACAATCCTCCATTGTCCTCCACTTCCACATAAAGTACGGAAGGTTTACACCTCAGAAATTAATAGGTAAATCATTGCTGTGAAAGAGAAAATGTAAGTCAGACAAACATAAGAAAGTCAGTCTTTAAGTTTTATATCAAGAATCCTTGGTTCAGAGTTCTCCCCAATGGACAGAAGGTGAGTAGTTGAAAAATTCAATTAAAAAAAAAAAAAGTATTTATTTTCTTTTATTTTTCCAGGAGAAAAGATGAGAAAGAAAGAATAAAAAGAACCAGAATGTAACAGAAAAATATACTTAGGCTGCAAGACACATCAACTACCTGAGTTACATACAGAGCACAGAACGTCTTCATATTCACATTTCGTTTTAAGGTGATACAATTTATGGCTGACTAACTGGGTTCCCAAGGAAAATGTTTATAGAAGTACTCTACAAGGTGAATCTCAAGAAGTCTGTTGACCCTATTTGTTCTACTCTAATAGGGCAATCTTAGTCATAATATCCAAGAATCTATCAATTTAGAATCTAATTGTTTCACCTCATATTAACTTGAAAAGACTAAAATAATCAAACTCTGTGTATTATTAGAAAAGTAATACTAAATGATATAGAACGTATTAATTACTAAAAGAGTATTACTAGACGAGAACTTCTTAATAAACATACCAAGCTGGATGCATTAACAAAAGAACTCCATATTTATTTATTTATATCAGATTATACATATATATGTAATATGTTAATAACAGATTTTGTAATTTAGAGCTGTTTCTAGGAAACTATTCTTCTAATTCATTCTTTGCTAAAATTGAAGTAGTCTGAAAAATTTTGATGAAGTCTAGCAAATCAGAAAAATAAAGTTACGTGACTTATAAACTGCCTACATTGGAGGTAGTCAGTTTACGATTTCTAAGGTGCTGACCTCCAAAAGAAGTGTTTTGTATCTATCGTTAACAACACTAATAATAGAAATACAACATTTCAAAGAGAGTGTACATAGAAAAAATAATTATTTAATGTAAAACATTTAACATTGGAAACAGAAGAGATTAAGATCTAGTGCAGCTATCTTTAATCCAAATGGGCACCTAATCAGTAAGCCTAGTATTATTTTTTAGTAATCCTGAACATATTGAAGATTACTTGCCAGATTATGCAAAAAAATATAAAAGCAGAAACAATTCAAATCTGTTAAAAGATTTTCTCTGGGATTACACCAGTATACCAGAAGATAAATTAGCTCATTTGTCTGTTCTCTCCCTAAATCATACCACTTTTCCTCTCTCTTTCAGTCTTTTGGAGATTTTATTAATTCTAAGTCATTTGCACCAGAATTTCACATTTACTGTATATACTTTGCATACTATGTGTAGTTTGAGAGCTGTGATCCTGAAGGTACTTAGGCCAATAGGCGTAACTCTCATGCCACTGAGGACATGAGTGACACTGGAGACACAAGCAGCATGGACATGAACAGGTCTCCAACCTGCAAGGGGCAGCCCATGCCTCAGACCGTGTCTCAGCCACACCACTTCACAATCTGCTATAGTAGGGATAACCTGCAGCCCATGGTAGTTGTTGCTACTATATACAGTACAGCTGAAATGTGGACCCTCATTGTAGCTTTGCTGGTGGTAGCTGCAACAGAAGTTCAGGATGGACTCCCTGTACAGTATTTTCAAGACCCCTTCCTACAGGCATTAATTCGTTACTCGGCCAAGGCAGCAAAAATAACCTTGTGCTGGTTTTGATTGTTTAACTGAACAACACAAGTAGTGGTAATGCTCTTCTTCAGAGGTTGTGAGTATGGTTGATTAATTTTTGTGTCTTGTCAGACAATTACAAAAAAGTAAAGCTGTACATTGCTTCTGACAGACTTCTTACTTAGAATTTTTTTAAATTTTATGGACTTGGAATAAGTAATGTTACATACACTAGAACTAAGGACAGGGTTCTTGAAAGTGGCTGTATTTGGGACTTGAAACATTAAGTAATATTTTTGGTTTGTTTTTTTTTTTTTTTTCTGTCTGCACTTAGTTATTCTCACTTTAGCAGTTTTATCTGTTTCTGTTCATGCTGAACCAAATTTATGCATATAAATTTTGAAGAAACAAGTCTTACAATAACCTTTCTCACTGAACAATTAGATTTAAAATACAAACAAAACTGTTTCATTTATCTAAGATAACATTTTTTGCTTTAAAATGTACTAACAATTTACACCCTGTTTTGGAAAATACAAATGAAGTCAATTTGTAGGTACTAACTACTGAAAAATATTGAACATCAGAGGAAAAGAATCAATCAAAGAAAGAATTAACGTCAATTTTGTCATTTTAAACATTATATGAGTTATTATTTTGAACACTGCTGATAGAACATTTATTCTGTTTTACAAATTTGCGGACTTTATTAGTGCAACATTGAAATTACATAGTTCATATTCTTTGGTATGTAGCTACTGCTTTTTATTTGATTTAATGACTAAACATTTCCAATTGGCAGAGGCAAGAATATCTATGTCTCAAAATACTTGAATAGCATTTTTATCTTCTATATCTTTGTGATATTAGTTTCTTGTAAGCAGTTTAAGAATCTACTGAATTTAATTAACTCCTGATGTTCAGTCTCTTTGAGAAGCAGATTCCCACAGTTTTTTCAAATATTTAAGAGAATAGGCTACCAATACAAGTCAGCTATAAAATATACCAATCATGCTTATTCTTGCAGAAGAACTTGAAAGGGACTTTGCATATGTCAAAATTGTCAGAAAATAGCTAAAGATTCTGTAGAAGAATGATGCCTTAGAGTTGCTAGTTACAATTCCTCTTCACTATATTTATATCACATTTTTCAACAGCTTAATTTTTTTTTTTTTTTTTTTTTAATAAAAGAAGAAATGAAACAATTTCTTGCATTATTGAATGTATGGCCCACCTACTGCCTTTTTTTTAACAAAGAAATGACAGAGGAGCATTGAAAATCATGAAAGGTATTCAAAATTAACTGCCAAGTCCTTATAAACAGAAATTATACATAAAGCTTTATAAGAACCTCTGCAAAGTTACATCTGCATAGATACCTTGTGTATAAAGTTACTTGCATATTACATTTTAGCCAGAAGAAATGGTGAATAGCCAAGATATCAAAACCCAAAGAAATAGTCTATAAAGGAAATTCAGGAAGAATTGCAACTCTAAAAGCACTAATGGTATGGCTGGAATAAATTAGTTAGAAATAATATCTCCATTATTTCTCAAGTTAAGTTATAAAACTATTAAAATCTTCATTGTCCACATCCCTCCATTTTTGACTCATTACAATTTAAATGTCTGAGCTAAATATTATTGTACTTAAAAATTTTGTAAAGATTGAGTAGACTGACAAGTGTTAAGTAGTAGTGATAAGCATTTCAGAGGTGCAAAGTAAGCATTGTGTTCAATAGCCAGATATCAAAACTACTGTCTACAGAATAGACCTAATCCATCTTCTTACACTAGCTAAACCCCACTGTTACTTCATTCCTTTCAGTGCAGTGATTAATGCATCTCCTTTTTAACACAAGCATCTAAATAATGATAGAGACCTATAAACAAGATATTATGAGGAAAGCTAGAGTAAACCTTAAAGATGTCTTCTACTTCATATTGATGTCTGTCTGTTAGCAAATACATAACAGAGGACAGTTTACTCCTAAATAGAAGTTGCTAGTGTGAGCTTACAAATAATAATGATATATTATACATATGTGTGTAAGTATGCATGTTTATGTATTTATTGACTCAGCTCAGAAGACATGTCCATATCACCCTATCCTTTAAATTTAACATGGATTTTCTTAAGCATTTTATGTTATTGTGTAATGCAAGTATGACTGTACAGAAATAAGAACAAAGTAATTTGCATCTAGAAGGATACTGAATTGATATATTTGGTAACAAAGACTCACAATCTAATCTGACTTGCTCAAGTCAGGCAACAAGGCGGCTGGTACTTTTGTTTCTTTTGTTTACCCATAAAATGTTTTTATCTATGGTTCATTACTTTTATAATCACAAGCTAGGTTAAATTAATTAATTTAAATGCCATTTTTACAGGCTTTGTTCTCATTGTTCTGTTTTGTTTGTTGTTTTTGTTTTTTTCTTTATGGTGATTCTCCTTTTGGTTTTGGATGAGACATTGTGCTATCTCTTTCATCTTTCAAAAATCCATTTGATTAATATCAAATTCAGTATCTAGGATGATAGATTTAAATAATAGACAGATGGGTTTAAATGATAAAAAAAGAGTTTACATATTAGAATTTATCTCCATGACCATGCAAAAATATTTCATTAACAATATTTTGTAAAAATGTATACATGTCCTCATATAGCCTGTAAAAGTTATGAAATATTTGTATGTATTCTGCCTAATAAATGGAGCAATATACTATATAGGTATTTTTATATATATATATATTTTGCAGTTGTTAACCGTCCAGCAAAGTAACAGTAATCTGGTGGTGGTGGTGGAGGAAACCCACCCAAAACAAACAAACAAAAAGTGTCAGGAATGCTTTCCACATGCTGGGTACATTAAATTCCTAGCTTCTGAAAGCAGGGTTACTTCCAAAATGCTAGAAAAATGTGAAATGAAAAACAGGCACCTCTGCAACTAATGATCATAGAATCAAAGAATGGTTTGAGTTGGAAGGGACCTTTAAAGGTCATCCAGTCCAATCCCCCTGCAATGAGCAGGGACATCTTCAACTAGATCAGGTTGCTCAGAGCCCCGTCCAACCTGACCTTGAATGTTTCCAGGGATGGGGCATCTACCACCTCTCTAGGCAATCTGTGCCAGTGTTTCACCACCCTCATTGGAAAAAATTTCTTCCTTCTATCTAGTCTAAATCTACCCTCTTTCAGTTTAAAACTATTACCCCTTGTCCTATTGTTACAGACCCTACTAAAAAATCTGTCCCCATCTTTCCTGTAGGCCCCTTTTAAGTACTGAAAGGCTGCAATAAGGTCTCCCCAAAGCCTTCTCTTCTCCAGGCTGAATAACCCCAACTCTCTCAGCCTTTCTTCATAGGAGAGGCATTCCATCCCCCTGATCATTTTTGTGGCCCTCCTCTGGACACGTTCCAACAGGTCCATGTCTTTCTCATGCTGGGGACCCCAGAGCTGGATGCAGTACTCTAGGTGGGGTCTCACCAGAGCAGAGTAGAGGAGCAGAATCAATTCCCTTAACCTGCTGGCCACGCTTCTTTTGATGCAGTCCAGGATACAGTTGGGTCATGTCCAGTTTTTCATCCACCAGTACCCCCAAGTCCTTCTCCACAGGGTTGTTTTCAATCCATTCATCCCCCAATCTATATTGCTACTGGGGATTGCCCTGACCTAGGCGTAGGACCTTGCATTTGACCTTGTTAAGCTTCATGAGATTCACAAGAGTTCACCTCTCCAGCCTTTCAAGGTCTCTCTGGATGGCATCCCTTCCCTCAAGTGAATCAACTGCACCACTCAGCTTGGTGTCATCTGCAAACTTGCTGAAAGTGCACTCAAACACATTATGTCATTAATATAAATATTGAACAGTATTGGTCCCAGTATGGACCCCTGAGGGACACCACTTGTTACTGATCTTTATTTGGACATTGAGCTGTTGACTGGAAGTCTTTGGATGTAGCCATCCAGCCAATTCCTTATCCATCAAATAGTACACCCATCAAATCCATATCTCTCCAATTTAGCAACAAGGATGTTGTGTGGGACCGTGTCAAAGGCCTTACAGAAGTCAAGATAGATGACATCACTTGCTCTTCCCTTATCCACCTGCAGTCATTCCGTGGTAGAAGGCCATCAGATCCATCAGGCCTATCATTTTATGATAACAAACGGTGAGTTCTTCTGCAGCTATTGGTCATCTTGGCCATAAGACAGTCATGTAAACATCCTTTGCCTAGTCTTTTCTACTCAGGGGAGTAAAAGTCCACTTCATATGTCCTCAGGCTCAATCACCAAAGTGGGTCTGCAAAGTATGCATTCATAGACACATCTTGGCTG
>NW_009225067.1:40670-44235 GCF_000690835.1 Fulmarus glacialis
TGGAGTTTTCATTTTTTGTGGCAGTCGCTACTGCCATTGCTCTGCTGTTTTTCCTGTGTATTGCATTGTTGTGGTTTAACCTGGCAGGCAGCCAAATACCATGCAGCTGCTCTCTCACTCCCCCACCCATCCCCAGTGGGACAGGGAGAGAATCGGAAGGGTAAGAGCAAGGTTGAGATAAAGACAAGGGAACAGAAAAAGGAAAATAATAATAATATTAATAGTAATAGTAGTAACAGTAATAATGGTAATAACAGTAATAACAGTAATAATAGTAATAATAACAATAACAATAACAGTAATAATAATAATAATAATAATAATAATAATAATAATGATAGAATATGCACAATGCAATTGCTCACCACCCGCGCTGACCGATAACCAAGTAGCGATCGCCCCTTCCTGGAACACGCCTACCATTCAAAGCCTACAGCACCCGGTATTCCCAGGACATGCATGATAGAGCTATATGTTTATTTCCTGTCTCTTCACTTAGAAATAGTGGTTTGCTACATAGCTTACCCACAGTTCTGCAAGAGTAGCCCTATATCTCACCCTTGATCTGCCTGCTATTGTAAACTGAGTCATGTAACCATACAGATTTTTGTAGTGCATCCATTCTCTGATATATTTTGTTGTGCACTCTATCATATTGTATTGAGCTGATGCAATACATTTACAGCATGAAAACATAAGTAAATAGTTACACAAGTATCCAATATCCATGAGTTAGATACAACTAGATGGTATTTACTCAATTCTATCATATTGTGTTGATGTTTCAGGCAAACTCATCTTTGTATTTCCAAAGATACTTGAAAACTGACTCAATTCCAATTATTCATTTAGATATTAATTAAGAAAACAGGTAGAGAAAAGGAACAGAGAAGAAAAAATAATGAAGTGCATGCTGAAAATTAAAGAAAGTCTTTAGTATTATTTCTGTCATTTTAAATCTAACTAACTCCTGTGTGGGTTCCAATGCCCTCCATTACTATTTTTTTAAAAATAGATTTATTAACATGTATATGCGCCTTTGCCCCTTTGTAAGGACCCTATCAAAAAATTAGCAAGACTTCTACAACAAAACTAGCCATGAGCAAGGTGGCACTATCATAGTCAAAAAAGGGTGAGTGTAGTTTCTTTTGGACAAAAATCTCAGACATCATTTGTTCTCAAAGGTGTATTTACCATTTTACATAAAACATTAAACTTTCATAGCATCTGGTGATAATACTAAAACAGAACCTGACTGTATAATTTACATCAGTTAACTGTACTGAATTTCACCATATTTTTTCACCTTTATTCTCATTATACTTCCTTCTCTCATCTTTCATCCTGAAATGGTTGACTTGGGTTTTATGGTATCTGGGAAAGACATTTATCTTTATTTTCTTTCCTCCCACTCTTTTCTTTCTCACTTTTATTTCTTTACCTTCCAACTTTTACCTCCCACTTTTCTGTTCATGTTGTGTGTGTCATTTATCAATTGCAAAATAATAACAAATGTATTATTGTGTTAGTATAGAGATTTGTGTCCCTGACTTGCTATTGCACAGGTTTATGTTTCCAGTTCTAGCACAAAATAATGTTTCTGAAGATTTATATAGCTTATGCATCACAAGAGAAGTCTGAATTGGCTGGCTGGTAATGTCAAGCTCAATTACTGATATCCTCTCACATAGATTGCTTTTCATAGACGTTATACATGTCTAATGATGTCTACACTGTCATGAAAAATATGCTTAATCTCAATTTAAAGGATGCTTGACCTCAGCTTTGCCCTCATAATATTACATTACATTTTACTCGTTTATATAGCACTTTTAATAGCAAGCACTGAGAGAGTGTTTAATTTTCAGAGGCTGTCCTTTCAGCATCAAGCTACAGTACTTCCTACCTTGCCAATGGCTAGGAATTGCTTGATTAGTGATACTTTCTAACTGAGCTATGACCTTTTGTCTTCAATTATTAAATATGCTATCATGAACCCTCTTCTAGGACTGCAGGTATTAATGAGTTTCATAAACATCTATATGGAAATATATGAATGCTTATGTATAATATAAATATTTAATGTTACATGGTGAAATTCTGTTAACAAGAAGTGGTTGCATATATGGACAGGCTTGGAAATAGGCTGGGGTTCGATAAAGAAAGAAATACAGAAACAAATACCATTACTTTTGACAGTGAAAGACTGTTTACTTGTGTACTGTGTAACACTTTTTCCTGAGTAGTCAGTCAGACTCCAGGCTACTTTGGACAGGGACATTTTTTTACTATCCATTTGTACACTGATTAGCATGATGGCATTTCCCGATGGCACTGTATTCTCAGTAAATTGTAAAGACAACAACAGATTCCTAAAAATTTCCTCATTCCCTCAAACACAAATTATGATCATGAAGTTGATTACTTCTTGAAAAAAGAAAGCACTGCAGTATAAATAATTTATTTCCCTATTACTAGAAATAGCTTCACTCATCCATTTTATAACGGAAAATAAAGACTACAGATAATAAGAAAAGATTGTGTGACTGGACAACATGAGGTGTCTGAAATATTGGCTGATTTACTCCGTAAGGATTCTGACCGAGTTTTATCATAGTTTCGGAGTCATGTCCTCAGAAGAGGGGCTAGGAGTCCAAACGCAAGTATCTGGCAAGAAATTATATGTGGAATAGGCAGGACAACAGAGAGAGAGAAATATGGGCAAACAAGAAGGAAAAGTTAAATAAAATTATAACAATTTAACAGAAAAAGTGATGGAAATCATGAGTCAGACCTGTACAACTTGGAAACAGTCACAGGAAAGAGGACAGGATTGTAGTGCTCCCTTCATAATATAGCAGTATTTGGTCTTCTGAGAAGAAATTCATGATCTTTCAGTAAAGAATATAAAAGATGGGAAAATATTGCAATAGAAGAAAAAGAAATGGGAATAGTAGTATCAAACAGGAAATAATTTAGAAGTTAGTATAAAAGCAAAGTTAATAATCCAAGGAAGTATTAAAATCTAACAGTAGATTTTACTACTTTCCTTATAGTAGTGCAATTTTTAACTACAGATATAGACAAGGGAAAAGAACTCAGGCATGAGGCTCAAGAATAAACCATGACATGGTACAACCAGGTCTCTGGCAGATCCTGAAAGACTGGTCTCTTGGATAAAGCCACCAGGAAGGGAATCTGATGCTGTCTATTTTAAGACAGAGTTTGAGGCTATATTTGCAGCTATTTTTGCCTTTCTTTTCCATATTATTGACATTTTTTCTTATATTTAGGAGAAATTTCTTTGGCTATGGAACAATAACACTTCCCATTCAGTTTACCTCTTAAATAAATTTGGATTAGGAAGACATTTCCTGCAAAAATAGTCTTTATTAATATAGTTCACTACAATGTCAATGGAACTAGGCCATATTTTAAGGCATAGCTTTATGTATTTTGTAGTACAGTAGGAGAAATATAAACCATAAATTTGCTGACTTCAGAACAATTAAAATTTATGGAAAAAGAGATTATTTCATTGTCGTGGTTTAACCCCATGCAGCCG
>NW_009225068.1:0-8048 GCF_000690835.1 Fulmarus glacialis
CTTAATGATTCTATGATTCTATGTTTCTTTAAAATGCTGCATACCTGTGCAAATATTTAGGTTGGGCTTTTGTTCATTCTACTGGTAATTTTTGCCCTGACATTTACACTGTAAAAGTGTCTAAACTGAATAAAATTTATTTTATAACAAAATAACAATATAAAAGTCACAGTTTTTTTGTTGGCTTTAATGTTTGCATACAAGGTATTGTATATTGGAAAAAAGTTATTGCACTCTATGCTAACAATCCATCTGTTAAACAGTAAGATGCTACTATGAAGACTTTATTATGTGATCTTGCACACCGCCCAGAGAGAAACTTGTTGAGGTTTCAACAAATAATATAGGCATGGTGAGTTGTTAAAAGAAACTAAGGAGATTAAAATGACAGCTTGCACAGCATAACTCCACTTAGGATTTATGTTCAAGGAACCACTGGTAACTCTACTAGGTAAGATCCTATAAATTTTGCAGGAATATATTACTCTGGTATTAATTTTTAATCATTTTGGGAAACACCATGGGGCTTCAACACAAAGGACAGTACAAATTCAATACCACACTTGCATCATTTGAATTATGTTGGTATCCATGGATGGAAACTATAATCACATTAAAATGTGCTTCACAGTAATTTTGTAAAACTAATAAAGTCTTTCTGTAGGAAAAAGCCCTTCTACTGTAGACACAAAAAAGATTTTTAAAAATACCTTGAGTTATTTGTAGTTATTTTATCAACACAGTGATTTTGCTTAAGTTATTCACAATTATCTATTCAATGTCTCTAATTCATTTGAATATTGTCAGTGTAAGAACTCTGCTTTTATCCAGTATTCCTTGCTTCCTTACTTGAACACAATACAAAAGATACCATCACTCTGAAACAGAAAAACCCTGTAACTAGTTAAAAGATTTGAATATTTTTATGAAATACTGCATTTGTTTGTTTTTTTGAAGTATGTCAGAACTGATTTTGAAGATACTGTGATATCTGGTTCATGGGAAATATATGACCTGGTGGCTGAGGTGACTTGCAGTTGTTCTGGTTTGTTACGGCTGCCTGCAGATCCCACTGGGCTATTGCATCCCTTCTGTGCACCCATGTAGCTACCTCAGAACATCCCTTATCCGAGAGAGGAAGAGGTACTTGAGGAAGGCAATATATGCACGACTATTATTATTTTTAATTGAAGGCTGTCTATCATGATACTTTTTTCCTTGGCTCAAGGAATTGCATGAATTTTCTGGGTTTTCCGGTAAAACAAGTTTCGGGAACATCTAAAGACTTCTCAGTGCTGACATGAATTTCTTCCTTTCATAATCAATCTGGAGCAAGACTATAGTAAAAACTACAGTCAGAGCTATGGAGGTGACCAGGCACTAGTGCAAATAAAGCACAGATGTATTTACATGGCCTCGGGACAGCAGAAAGATTCAGCACATGATCTTGTTTGACTTCTACAAGAAAAATGAGAAACAAGGTCAATAACAATGTTTAAACACTTACCTAACAAGCATTTTGAATTGGAAAGTTTCTAAGACTAGGGTATATTTGTGAAAAATCATTACATTTGTAATACTAAGGTGATGCCAGCACATTAAGGCTCTTGGGGAAAATATTTAATAGGGAATTATTTTCAAATGTTCATCTGTAAATTACCTGGTACATACTTACCTTTTGAAGAGTTGCTACATCATTTGGAGTCTAATTTTAATCACCGAAGGATGAAATGGGAGAATTTTAATCTGCTTTAAGTGTGCATCTCAATAGCATTAACTGTGGTGCTGCTACTGATACCTCTGCAATATACGTGACAAAAGCTGCTGGACAAGTTGGATGAATCAAGCATTTCAAACTCAATGAGCTCTTTTTTTTTTTTTTGAGCATGTTTGCTCAGACTGTGAGAATCCTGTGGATTTTTCATGACTGTGATTAAAACTAATAGTACAAAATGAGGCACAGTTTAAATATAATAGGAGGAAGAAAAATAGAGAAAGGGAAAGGTGTAAAGTGTTATGTATGTACTTACATAACCATAATCCAAGTCATAAACCTGGTGTATATGTGTGAAACAGCACCAAGAAAGGAAAAGCTTGTATACGAGTAGATGTTTTCCATTTCATGATTTTGCAGGGGGCATAATTTCTGAATCTCAGACCTGGTGATTGTTTTTTTTTTGTATGTGTTTGTTTGTTTGCTTTTCTGAGAAAAGTTTTCCTTGTTCCTTTTTGAACAGGGGGGAGAGGAAACCTTCTTTGAAATTAGGAAGTAAATAGAAGAAAATAGAAAAACTCTGCTAGCTTTAGTGTTCATTTTTACCAGATTAGAAGCATCCTTAACACTCCTTAAGCTATGTCATACATATACTTACACTTACACTTGCATTTATGTAGACACAATGAATATGTATGCCAGAGAAAAATGATAAAAAATTCTAACATCCACCTGCAAATGTAATGTGTTTGGAACCTTAAAATGAATTAATTTTTTCACACAATTTCCTAATGAGGTCTGTAACACATATGATAGGTAAATCTGAAGTCTGCTGCACTGATTTTTTCTGAATATGTAATTACATGAAGCTCAGAGGGAAAGAAAGAGCTCTGTTATGGAAGTATGGACAACTCATGCTGATATAAGGGGTTTTATTGCTGCAATAACAAATGGTTCTCAGGTAAGAATTAATTCCTCTGTGTGCTTCCTGACTGATAATTACTGATATCTAAGGCATTGAAAGATTTTGAGACCCTCTATGCTGCTCGTTTGTGCCTATTCTGGCAAAAGCTTCAGAAAATGGGACTCCTCACTAGTGTATGAGAAGGCATACTGAAGTAGGGTGTGGGTTTCAGTAAGCCAAAGATACAATAGAGGAAGACCACCTTCTGCCTATGAATTTGAAATTGTGGATACCATTCATGAACATGCTTTCTATGTTCATGTGCTTTACTGCATCAAATCTGCTTCCCAGTTCTTACCTGCTTGAAATGGTAGAAGGGAGGGTGGAAAAGCAAGCAAGAAAAAGAAGCTGAGAAGTGCCTGTTGGGTCTCAGTTTTGCAGACGTTTGACATTTGAATAATCCTCAGCATGTAGGAGGTCTTATTAACTTTAGCCATTCAAATTCTTTAAAATAAGCCTTTGTGTAAGTATTTCAGGATCAAAGTTTTAATATCTACAGAAGATCTGCCAAGACTATGGCAGTTAGCATAAAGTGGCACTCGCTGGCAGTTGTGCATCCATCTCTTCCTCCTCTTCCTAGTCAGGTTCAGATCTCACTGGGAGAGGCCTCAACAAACCCTTAAAGCCAGACTACAAACATTAATAAAAACATATATAATTAAGAGCAGAATGTAATAAGGAGAAATACACTTTCTAGTGAACTGAAAGAAACATAGAGGAAAACAGAAATGAAAACCAAATATTTTGCATGCCTCCTGAACTACCAGCATAATACAGTTGAAGTGGCAACGACAGGTTTTTTCCCTACCTGAATATCAGCAATGCACAGTGCCTCATCTAGTAACAAAAAACTCTTTTTAGGATGTGTGGGAAAGAAGCAAGATCAGAATTATTTCAAGAAATAGATGTTTCACTGATTTGTTTTACTGGATTTATAAATCAATACTTAGGGTTTTTAAACATTAATTCACCTGTTCTCTATAGATACTCTTTTAACACCCTCTGAGAATTCTGACATATATATGCAATACTTGATCAGGTGCCTGGGAGAAGAAAAATGGCACTTTTGTGTAAACTCATATACATCATATACAGTTTTTTCTTGCAGTACTGCTTGTTTTCTTTTTTTTTTTTTTTTTTAAAAGAGCACACTAAATATCCTGGTTAGTGATGTTGAATAATTTAATAGGAGAGAGGTAGTGCTTTTTCAAGATAAATCAGGAGGGGGAAAAGCACGTTTTTGACAGCTTGTCATCTGAAGTTATGAGAATTGAGCTAATTGTTCCTGTGTAAAAGGGGAACTGAATACAGATAAAAGCTTGTTTACATGCATTGTTAATTTTTTTGTTGTTTAAAAACTAGGTAAGTAGCCCAAGCTGTAAGTGGTCACCTATTTTAAGTAATAAGACATTATAACTAAAGGGTTAGAAATGCTAAGTTTAGGGATTTCTGAATCCACAGAAGACAAATGGTATTATGAGGTAGGTGTAGGTAATAAGGAAAAATTATGAGGTTTGGAGTCCTTTTATTAGTCCCTCTCAAATACCACAACTGTGAATTTCAACCTCTCTGCCAAAAGAGAGGTTTTGGTATTACCACTCCTTTGTGATACTTCATCTGTTATATATTTAATATATTGCCATTATTAATTTTTAATTATTAATATTTTAATTAATATTGCAATATTCACATATTGGAGCAATGTTGTTTTGTAAGGCTATCTATTATACATTTTTGTTTCTTGGTTAACAGTATATTTGAGTGTCACTGGACTGGATGCCTGGAGGTGACCAAGAGGAAGAATTGATTTAATACCAAAACTAAAATATGTATGGATATGGCAATTTCTGCTGTCTGAAGTATTAAACATCAATGCACGTACAGATTTTGTTCATTCCCAGTAACATCTTCAATAGCAACTTATAATTGACGGTGCAGTGACTTCTCATGACAAAAGAGCAGCAGTAGCTCACAAATAACCTAATTGTTTCTCTTTTGAAGTCATATAGATGCCAGAGTAATTTCAGCAGTGCATAGTCCATGCTTTAACCATGCTGTTACTGCTAAACAGATGAAAACAGAGCTCCAGGTAGGCCACGAGAAGACCAAACAATAGCTGGAAAGTGCTGAGACCTTGCAGAACTAGCAGAAAGCTTGCGACCTTTTACTAACAATGGCAACACTGTGCTATCTACCAGCCCATAGCCTTCTACCAACCTGCTAGTCTTCAGTGAGATGACTGGCTTGGTAGATGAAGGGGTGTATTGGGTTTGCATGGCAAGGTTTTCGTAGCGGGGAGGCTACAGGGGTGCCTTCTGTGAAAAGCTGCTAGAAGCTTCCCTTATGTCCAACAGAGCCAATGCCAACCGGCTTCAAGATGGACCTGCTGCTGACCTAGGCTGAGCCAATTAGCAACGGTGGTAGTGCCTCTGTGATAACATATTTAAGAAGTGGAAAAAAACTGCTGCATAACAACAGCAACAGAGAGAGGAGTGAGAATATGTGAGAAAAACAACTATGTAGACACCAACGTCAGTGAAGAATGAGGTGGAGGAGGTGCTCCAGGTGCCGGAGTAGAGATTCCCCTGCAGCCCTGGAGAAGACCGTGGTGAGGCAGGCAGTCCCCCTGCAGCCCATGGAGGTTAATGGTGGAACAGATATCCACCCGCAGCCCATGGAGGACCTCACGCCAGCACAGGTGGATGCACCCAAAGGAGGCTGTGACCCTGTGGGAAGCCGGCGCTGGAGCAGGCTCCTGGCAGGACCGGTGGACCCATGGAGAGAGGAGCCCACTCTAGAGCAGGTTTTCTGGCAGGACTTGTGACCCCAGTCACAGTTGAGCCCAGGAAGAAGGGAGGGGTGGGGGGAAGGTGTTTTAAGATTTGGTTTTATTTCTCATTACCCTACTCTGATTTGATTGGTAATAAATTAAATTAATTTCCCTGAGTCGAGTCCATTTTACCCATGACAGTAATTGCTGAGTGATCTCCCACTCTAGAGCAGGTTTTCTGGCAGGACTTGTGACCCCAGTCACAGTTGAGCCCAGGAAGAAGGGAGGGGTGGGGGGAAGGTGTTTTAAGATTTGGTTTTATTTCTCATTACCCTACTCTGATTTGATTGGTAATAAATTAAATTAATTTCCCTGAGTCGAGTCCATTTTACCCATGACAGTAATTGCTGAGTGATCTCCCTGTCTTATCTCGACCCACGAGACTTTTGTTATATTTTCTCTCCCCTGTCCATCTGAGGAGGGCGAGTGACAGACTGGCTTGGTGGGCACCTGGCGTTCAGCCAGGGTCAACCCACCACAAGGGGAGAGCAGTAGATGTTGCTTACCTTGCCTTCAGTAAGGTTTCAACACTCCATAACATCTTCATAGACAAGCTGAGCAAACACGGACAATGTAAGTGTGGTGAGTTGAAAACTGGCTGAACTACTGGGTTCAAAGGTTGTGACTGACAATGCAAAGTCCCGTTGGAGGCCAGTCACTAGTGATGTACCCCAGAGGTCAATACTGGGGCCAGTTCTGCTCAGCATCTTTATTACTGACCTGGATGATGGCTCAGAGTGCACTCTCAGTGAGTTTGCAGAAGACACAAAATTGTGGCGAGTGGCTGTTACACCAGGTGGTTGTACTGCTATGCAGAGGGACTTCAGCAGGCTGGAGAAATGGGTCAAGAGGAGCCTTGTGAAGTTCAACAAAGGGGCATGCCAAGTCCTCCCCCCTGGGGAAGAATAACCCCAGACACCGGCACAGGCCAGGGCCAACCAGCTGGAAAGCACCTCTGCAGAGAAGGACTGTGGGATCCTGGCGGACACCAAGTTGGACATGAGATACCAGTATGCCCATGGCAGCAAAGGAGGCCAACAGAGTCCCGGATTATATGAGCCAGAGTGTTGCCAGCAAGTTGAGTAGGTGACCCTGCCTCTCTACTCAGCCCTAGTGAGACACAACTAAGTGCTGGGTCCAGTGCTGAGCTCCCCAGTATGAAAGAGACTGAGTCCAGTGAAGGTCCACAAAGACCATTTGGTGACTGGAGCATCTGTCATATGAGAAGAGGCTGAGAGAGCTGGGACTGCTCAGCCTGGAGAGAGAAGGCTCATGGGAATCTTGTCCATGTGTATAAACACCTGATGATGGAAGGAAAGGCAACAGAGCCAAGCTCTTCTTAGTGGTGCCCAATGATAGGACAAGAGTCAATGGGCACAAACTGAAACACAGGAAATTCCACTTAAACATAAGAAAAAAATTCTTTACTATGAGGGTGGTCACATACTGGAACAGGTTGCTCATCAAACTTGTGGAGTCTCCATCCTAGGAGATATTCAAAACTCAACTGCACATGACTCTGAGCAACCTGCTCTGAGCAGGGGGTTGGACTAGGTGATCTCCAGAGGTGCCCTCCAGCCTCACCTCATCTGTGATTTTGTGATTTACTGAGCTGCACAGCTACACTGTTAACTTGAGGGGTTTTTTTTTAAGAAAAATATTTCCTTTTAAATCTTTCTTGTCTGAAAATCAAGATTGTCTTTTATGTTACCTTAAGACATTTTTTCTACAATGAACGGAGAGGAGGAATTGATGTCCAGCAATGTAAGAAAACTTATTCCATTTGTAGCCTGTGAACGTTAATGACTCCATGCATGATCTTATTTTTCCTTTTAAATTCTGTTATAAAGGACTTGTTATATCATTAATTCCTAATAGATGGGAATGTCATGAAGTGGATTCATATTCAGCAGAAAATTAAGATCATCAAAATACTTATTTTCTGAAAACTTCAAGTTGTCACAGAGATGTCTTAAGATACCAAGGAACTGAAGACTATGTGCTAGTTCTTACTCTGCTGTTATTTTATTCCAATGAAGGTCAAAAAGCATAGGTGGAAGTTAAGAAAACACTTCAGTAGTAACTGAAACTTAATTTTTAAATTATCCTTTGTCATTCTCTCCAAGTATAAAAAGAAAAATACTAGCTACAGTATATTTATTTAAAAAAAAAAAGTAAAACTGCATTGCCAATACAGAATAAAATTTGGCACTTTTAAGAAGTGTTGGTAGTATAAAAGTTTTGAGATTTTTTTTGACAATGCTGTACTACTTCTCCACTGATGGTTGCCAGTTAAAACACTGAGAAATGTCCACTTTGGCACACATTTTTTCGCCCTCTGTTCATTTCTGGCCTGGTTTCAGATTGCTTTCATTTTTGCAATATTTTGCATTTCATTAGTTTAGGAAATTTTCAGGCAGTGCACTTCAGAACAACTTTGGTTATTGTGCCGGGTTTTACAACTTTTTAACTTATCTGGATTTACACATTTGGAGCAGGTATTCAAACCCCCTTAATTAACATAGAATCATAGAATCATT
>NW_009225069.1:0-8404 GCF_000690835.1 Fulmarus glacialis
CGTCCGTCCCTCGCAGGACCCGGGCACGGGGGTGGCATCAACCCCTGGAAGGGGTGTTCGGCCCACCCCGGCTGCTGTTCCTTGCGGAGGGGTCCCGCTGCAGCAGTGATCGCCCTTACGTGTTGGACCTGTGATTCGCCCTGGTGTGGTTTCTGATAATCCACTCTTGAGAAGATTTCCCAGGCCTGCCCTTCAAAGACTGGCCTGTGAATCCTGCTTGCTCGTCCTGGGATGTTTAGCTGGTTGCTACCCTGGGTATTTTCACTGAGATAAATCGGTTGGAACATGACAGCCTTTGCTACAAATAGTGTGTTTTCCTGCTCAGCTTCTTCCCAGGGGGAACATTGTTTCTGAAACACACATTTTGTTTCAGTAGGGCTGTATTTTGGTAATTCTTCCCTTTTTTGCGCTTTGTTTTTTGTAGCGCGTGGACTGCTTGATCTAGAGCAGGCAGACTTATGAACGTCCTTCCTCCTGTGGGACTTCTGTGTACAAAGAAAACGCGAGGGACCAGGAGAAGACTGGCAGATTACTGGTGGTCAACCCATGGTGTGCCCTGGGTTTCCACTCCCCCAGGTTAAATACAGCTGATATTTACAGATTAGAGCAGTGTAAATCACCGATACTTCTCTTGTTTGCTAATGAATGTTAAAATTGGAAGAAAGCCCAAGGTTCAGTCAAAACAAAAAACAATAATAAAAATTACTTTGGACTTAAACTTCAAAGATACAGTTTGTTTTCCAGTTGAGATTTTTGGATTTTTTTTTTTTACCTCACTGAACTTAATTTGAAAACTTAACATCTCTCTGAATTTAAAAGAAAAAGAAAAAATGTCTTTGGAAAACATCTGATTGTTTACAAAAATTAAAATCAAAGGCTCTTTTTAACTGAAGAATTTTGTCAAAATTTTTACAAATTTGCAAAAGTATGTTAGTGATGTGAAACTACTTTTTTGTGTGAAAGCAAGTTTTAACTGAAAGGTGTTTCCCAGCTCCCCTGTGCACAGAGAAAACTTCCAAGGGAGTGCGTTCTGTGAGTCATGGAGGCTGCAGCTTTCCAGGCAGGGCTGCAGACTCCTTCTCTCTCGCCCTGAGCCACTACGACGGCTTTGCTGCGCAGAGGCAGATTCGCTTCACCAAGGGGAAAACACACCGTTGTTCTCCGCAGAGGCCAGACCATTTTCCTTCTTTTCTAAGATCTCTCACACTTGTTTGTCACTTTGATTTTATGCGAGATGCCGCCCAGGGCTGCTGGATCATGAAGAATCTCTCGGGCGGTGTTGGCATGCAGTGAGAAGTGACTTCTCCCGCTGTCCTTTGGTTTGTATCGGCCTCCGGCGCAGGTGATGCCTGGCCCTATTGCACGTGCGACTTTGTGTGATAGATTTCAAGGCTGCATTTGGATAACTGTTATTTCACAGTGTTAGTCGGTGATATGCAGGCTGCTCAGGTGCGTTCCTGTGGCTCAGTGCTGTGTTTAGCCCTGCTCCCCATGCAGTCAAGCATATCTTAGCTACCAGGGTAATGATTGTTATTGGAATTCACTGAAGAAATTTATGATCCATGTGATTACTTCCACGAAAGAGAACAATAGAAAACAAATAGAAGTCATGAGAATGTTAATTTTAAAAAGTAAGGTCCTTTGCCACACGGGGAAGGTAGAGACACCTGTAGCCCCTGCCGGGAGGTCGGGGTGGAGGGGGACAGGGGCTCATCCGCAGGGGCCTGACTTAGGGACAAGTACAGCAGGTTATTTTTAAACTTAGCCAGGGCCCCAAGGAGGAATGGGCATGGTGTTGCTGTTCTTGGCCAGGACTCTGATTTTCATCCCACAACCTCCCCGTTCTTGTCCCTCATGCAGCTGCATTTATTGAACACTGTTTCTCCTGGTTTGTTTCAATTTTCTGCCAAATGGAAGGGCTAAATAAAACACCGTCCTAAGTCTGGAGCTTGGATGGCAAAAGGACCCAGCTAATAGGGACTGGTGGAGAAAACCAGCGGCTGGGATGAGTCGGGCAGGAGGGACGGCACAGCTGCGGGGCTGTGGTTGGTCTTCCGTTGGGTGGCAGCGGCTCCCGCCAGCGCTCGCCGGGAGCTGTCGCATGGTGGTCGCAGGGAGGAAGGCAGGTTGTATCATCTGCACGTTGTACTACCTGCGCTTTGCATTACCTGCAGCCGTCACATGGACACAACCGCTCACCCCCGTGGTGCTTTTCCCCATCCCAAACGCATGGCTTCTCCCCATCCCAAACACATGTGCAAAAACCTGATATCTGAGAAAAACGCAGTGAAAAGTGTGCAAACACGCATCTGCCTTCACATAGCTGGCTCTGGTTGAGCTGTACTGGCTCTGGGGTTTCTGATTCACGGCATCTTCTAAGGCTCTGGGGACCGGAGCAAGGTGTTGAACTTGGGAGTGACATATAAAACTTCTTTGCTGAGTATTTGTTCAACTTCTGCATTTCGGTCCAAAGGTACCAGCAGGTGGGTAACAAGCATGTTCCATGTTTGACTAGGCTGCTGGTTTCTGCTGGTGTTAAGTGCCACACCGTCCTAAGAAGACAAGGCTAAAGGACACATGCATTACTGCTGTGCTACCTAATGGGACCGCAGCCAGGTGCTCTGTGCGGTGAACAGTGGTAGAACGGTGACAGTGCCCAGGCTTTGGAGCAGGGGCCCAGGGAAAATGTGAAATCTCCATCCTGGGAGATTTCCACACCTTGGCTGGACGTGGCCTATGTCAAAGCTGGCCCTGCTTTGAGCAGGGGTTTGGAGCAGATAACCTACAAAGGCCCCATGCAACTTACATTACCCTGTGGTTACAGCATCCCTGTTTAAAAAAAATTAGATGGCAAATAATTTGCATATCCCTTCCACCTGCCAAGATCCAAAGCTGTCTGAGATTGACTCTGGGTCTGTCCCACTGCGCAGCCAGCCGTCCGATGGCGTCTGCTGTCCCTTCTGCCCATCTGCCCCATCCTGCTGCCTTTTGGCAGGGGAGGAGGGTTTCCAGCACCCTCCTGCCCTGAGTCCAGCACCAGTGCACAGAGGTGCCTGCATCCTCCCCTGTCCCCTGCAGGGGCAGTTCTCTAAAGCCATGGCAGTTTGAAAGACACCATGAAATATCTATCTTCATCTCTTGGTTCTTGAGATTTTTAAGCTCACACTTTTCAGTTTTTCTGCACATCACAAAGGAAGCTTGCAGGAAGCTTACCTTAAAACCAAACAGACTGGTAAACATAAGCTGATAATCCCCAAAGAAAATGCTGCAGAACGGACAACGCAGTGCTGCAGACAGATAATGCTGTTCTGCCTGCAGCAGAGGGTCCATCCACCACCTTCAGACTCTGTTTGCAGCCGCCCCTGGGGCTCACCCCTTGGGCAGGGGGCTGTGCCTCTGTCCCACTGTCTCAGGGTAGAGTGCATCTCCCAGGGCTGGGAATCGTTCTTCCCTCCTCCCCTGCACCTCTGCCTCTGGTGGTGACGGGGGCCTGACCCCTTTTGGGCTACAGCTGCATAAAGCATCGTGGCAGTGTGGAGTCACGTCTGCAGCGAGAGGTGGGCTAACTCTGGCAGAAGCCCTTGGTTTGGTGTCTTTGTGTCTCAGTGATGCCAGAATCACTAAGAAGGGGGCCTGCATTTCGCCCGTTCCTCGTGGCGCAGGCAGGCACTGTGCACGTGTGTGCAACACGCCACACATGTGTGTGTCCCTGGGTAGCTGATTCGTTGTGTTTTTGAATGGGGTGAGGGCTGGCCGCTAAGCAGTGCTGTCAAGAAGTGTAGGTGATGGACCTTGGAATATCTGGTGGAAATCACGAGGCGTTCATGCAGCGTTCATTCATCTAGCTTAGTTTCACTTATGGCTGTACCATTTGTCTGCCCAAGTGCTGCAATGGTAGTAGCAGGGCTTGAGACTTTCTCCCCCACTTCTTCTTTTCCCCTCCCCTCTCTTGTATTTCTTTTCTCTCATTTTCCTTCCTGCCCCCCTTCTCTCTCTTTTTTTTTTTCCTGCAAGGCTGATGGATATGCAGAGTATGTTAAGAAGCAAGCAATACTGTCACCGAGCTGATGGTGCTCAGTGACTCCTCGAGCTCCTGGCTGGTCTGTACTGCAGGAGCTTGACACCCTGACCACTGAGGCATAAAAAACAGAGAATTGGAAGCCTCAGCCTGACAGGCACCGGAGCATCCCCCAGAGAGTGTCCACGATGTGTGTCTGTATGTGAGTGTGGGGAGGAGGGCAATGGGGATGGTGGGGGAGGAGAGCAAGGCAGGAGAGGATGAAACAATGAAATGTCAGCCCGTTCCCTCCCGCAGCCCTGCCGCAGCACTGATGAGCATTTAGAAAGCGCAGCCGCTTGCTCAGCGGCATGCGCAGCGTCCGTGGGACGGACCGGGTCTGTGCAACCTCAGGAGGTCAGGAGAGGGGAGCAGCGGGTGCGAAGGGGAGAGAGGGGGAGTGGTGGGACAGCTGGAAATGTGGGGGTGTCCTGTCCTCGGATGGGTACGTATGCCCTCCCTTGGGTGCAGCCCTCGCAGGGCTTCGTTCAAAGCCTGAGGTGCTAGCAGTGCACAGAGGGGCTGGGCAAGCTCCTCTGCACACCCTGTGCAAACAGCCCGCGGCGGGGATCGGGGTCTGTCCTGCTGTTCTGTCCACCCTGTCCCTGTGTCCGTGCACCGCGCAGCTCCAGGGGAGGACGCGGCAGTGAGACTTGCTTCCATCGGCTTTCCTGTGTTGTGTCAGCCAGGCAGCACAACTGTTTCGTGCAACTAAAACAGGGCTAAACCTCTGCATTTCTCCCTGCCCTGTGGAAAGGAAGAGATGAAACCATTGGGGTAGGCAGTGTGCGAGCCCCTCCCCGTGGAAGAGGCACCCACTGGATGAAGGAATTTCTGTGTGGCACACACTGGAAGGAGGACCTGGCTATAAGCCTTCAAGGACTGGGAAAGATCGTATCATTCACCCATGACATTACCAGCCAGTTTGCTGCCCGTGCACTTTGCAGGCTTGTGCAAACACCGGTGGGGCAGAGCCAGGTCAGAGACTTGCTGGAAGCCGAGGGGGTTTGGGGAGAGGGGGCGAGCAGGGAGGGCTCTGGCTGAGCAGACAGCCTCAGGTGCGGCAATGGGGCGGCAGAAGAAGGGACCAGAGAGGAGCTGCCGTGTCCTGCTGGAGGGAGCTTGCTCCCTGGCTGGCGGGAGGCAATGGGGATGCCTTTGCCAGTGGCCCTGGTACCTCGGGTGGCTCCTGACGTGTCTTCTGGCTTCGCTGTCTTCACCATCCTTCACTGTTTTCAGAGTGAGCACTGTGACGCAGGTAACCTTCAAGTACTGAAGTCATCCAGGACAGGGAGCAGAGGGGAAACATAGATACGATGTACTTCACCAGGTTTGGAAGAAAGGTTTGGAAACAGCTCCATTTTCCATGACTCGTGGTGAATTAATACCATTCCTTAGAAGCAGTAATGAAAACCTGCTCTGTGCTTCTGCAGAAATGTGGTCAAAACAGCAAGGCGTGCTGAGCGTGGAAGCGCTTGCTGCTGCTGGCACCATTGCCCTGCCCGTGGACGCTGGGTTGGGGGGCAGAGAGCAGGTGGAGGCTGGTGGGTGCAGTCTTACGGGTCCAAAGGGCTGTGGGGAACAGAGAAGGGTTCTTAACAGAGACCCCCTGGAGCAAACCAGTGATGGGCAGCTCTTGCCATCAGCATGTTCAGCGTGTTTACTGGCGTCCTTTGGTGTGGGCTGAGAGGCAGCTCGTTTTTATCGAAGCAGCATCACGTGGAGACCAAGCTACCCTCGACCCGACCCTAAATTTTGTCACCGACCTGCGTTACTTCTGTATTGGCAGAAAATGCCTTTGCAGGCGGCCGCAGCAGCTGCCAGGACTGCACAGCAGGCACAGGCGCTATTGCAGACGAGAGCTCGCCCCAACAGACAGCACAGTGGGTTGCGATGCCTTGACCAGTGCATTGTCCCCTCTCCCCTGGGGCCAGTGGGTCAGCAACTCGCCAAAACCTGAGCCAGGAGGCCACTCATGGGCCTGGGGACCTGGTCGCCGTGCCCAGCGCAGGTCTGTGGGTCGTGACGGCTGGGGGTGCTGAGCCCGGGGAGCTGGAGACGTCGCAGAGGGGGGTCTGCCGCGCGGCTGGGGTAAAGGCAGCCCCTGGGCTTGGGGCGGGGGCTGCACCAGCGCCAAGGACCAGAACAGGCAAAGGTCACAGCGAGCATCTTCTGCTGCAGCCTGGCAGCCCTCTCCTCCACTTGCGTAGGAAACCTACTCTTCCTCCTGCCGTGCTGTGTTCTGCTTGCCTGTATTTGTGTACGAGAGAGGGAAAAGGCGAGGAGGAAGAAAGAGGAGGAGAGCGGGAAACTCTCATTTGTGGAAGATTTCCTAATAAATCAGCAGCAGTGTTGGTATTTGCATGGTGGTGGAGCCAGGTGCCCTGCCCAGGGTCAGAGCCCCATGGTGCAAGGCTCTGTCCTGAAGAGCTTGCATCTGAAGTATGAAACGGGAGGTGACATGTGAAGAGAACAGATGGGGAGAGTGGGAGCTGGTGAGGAGATAAGCAGCAATAACTCTTTGAGCCTTTTCTGTGCCTTTGTCTGGAAGGTTTCAAAGCCATCTGAAACTGATGCAAGCATCCCTCTCCATGGGTTGCAGTGATGGATGGACATCTGGGACCAAGACCATGTTCTCCTGGAGGGCCTGGAAGGGTACCCACTATCTAGAAGATTAGCTGGTTCATCTTCTCCTGCCAGCAGAGAGCCTGTCTGAGCAACCCTGTCCTCGTATTCTGTTTCTTGCCCTGAGTGCTGTAGGGCCGTGGAGGCAAGGGCCAGTCCCATTGGTGTGTCCCGGGCTCCTCTCCATCTGTCCTTGCTGTCTCGCTCCTGCAGCATAGGCTGCCCAAGAAAACCCTACCAGCTCAGCAGGCCTGGGCTGCAACACCAAAAGGACGCATAAAAGATGGCTGCACTTGTTTGTTTAGTAACTCGCCCACCCATGTTGCCCTTCCTCAAAGAGGGTGGCCAGCAGTGCTTCCACTAAGGCTGTCACTGGAGCACAGCATGCACTGGATAGCTCCTTTCCCCCACAACAGTAACTGCGGTCTCAAATCAAATGATCCTTTGTTTTGTTTTTTTCTCTTTAACTTAGGGAGCGAGTTTTCTGGGAGCCCATACAGCCACCCGCAATATTCAACGTACAATGACTCCTGGAGGTTTCCCAACCCTGGACTCCTGGGTAAGTTGCCGTCCCAGCCTTGGGGGCTCGGTGCAAGCTGTGCCCCGTTTACAACCTGGCGACGATCGCTCACCGCTGGGGTGGTCGGACACGTGTCCTGTCGCAGTCCTGAGTGCTTGTTCCCCGTGCGGGACTGCAGGTCTCCATGCTCTTGGTTCCCTTTGCCAGCAAGAAGCCCTGTGCCCAGACCTCGTCTTCCCCTTTCTGCCCCCTAGAATCCTTCCAGAGACACAAAGTGTTGCCAGAAGGCAGGATCCCCATGTTTATGAGGGTGAGGAATCCTGTTCCGACAAAACTTGGGGCGCTTTATCAGGAGTGCCTGCTTCAGGGAGGCGCTGGGTTGCTTACGGCAAATGCGAGCCCCGTCGCTCCCCACGCTGTTGTTCCTTGCTTGTTCAAGCACTTTGCATTTGTCCCTGACCTCGCGTTGCGTTTGCTCCCCAGTTGTGCATTTGCCTGTTCCATCCTTCCTGCAAGGGATGGCTGTGCCCGCGCAGCCTCACTGACGCCGGCACAGTCCCTGCAAGCGGTGGGGGGCGGGAGCCCCATGGCTCATGTGGGATCATGGCCCTCATGTGAAGGATAAATATAATCCATTTTACACCACTGTCAAAAGCTGGCCCACTTTGACCTTATATACATGTAGCATGCAGTAATTAGAATTTTTCCCTGCATAATTTGCATGGATGAGGTAAGTAAAATACCAATTAATTGTCATCTCTCAACACAGGAGTAGCATGCCTTAGAGATTTCCAGATTTATGGATGACAGGGCTGTTATATGTGACCTCCAGCAGAGAAATAATTTTGAATTTTTGTCATACTTTTTTCATCCAGTTTCTTTGTTTTAAGTAATTGAGTCCCCATGTAATTGAGCCACCCAGGCTGTATTCATCATAGTTCTTGTCCTTAAACAAATCCTTGGGGAGCAATAGACAGCCTCTGCCTCCCATGCCATGGTGCTGGTATAATGCTGCTATTTGCCGTGCCACATTTAAGGGTTTGTTAGCGCTTCCGTCATAAATCAGCAGACAGATCTCCAGCTAATATGGATGGGCATAGCTGCACAAAGCCAGGGGAGTCCCTGCACTTAAACCCGCAGTTTCCATGGCCACAGCCGGCAGCGCCCACAGGATTTTGGCTTGGCCGTGTGGGGAAGATGCT
>NW_009225069.1:8422-15743 GCF_000690835.1 Fulmarus glacialis
CCACACTTTCTTAATTTCTAATTTTGCAACTCCTTTGGAAGCAGGAGAGCTGCTTTAGCAAAGCTTTGCTGCGTGGACAGGCCTGGGAAGCCAAGTTTTGGGTGGCTTTTTAAGTTTTGCTTGCAAACTGGTAAAGAAACTGTCAGGATGTTAAAAATAAATGAAAACCCAGCCCCAAGCCTGCCCTTCCTCATGGAGAGAGGCTTTTGGTGAGGCTCCTGGGCTGCACACCGTGCTCCCGCCTGCAGGTGCACTCTTCCGCGGGGGAGGACGTGCGCACCGGAGCCGCACCAGAGCCAGGCCGGAGCCAGCCTGAAGCCATCCCGGAGCTCCGCGCTGCCCCACAGGGATGGGCAGTGGCCCTTAGACTCCAGCAGCAGCAGGCTGTGCCCACGACCTGCTCGGCTGCTTGTTTGAGATGATGGGCTCGTAGCTCGTAGCTCGTAGCTCTGAGCGTGTGGCCAGGGTGCAGGGCAGGGTACGTCCCCACGGTGCTCTGAAGCCGGTGGAGATGGGCAGGTCTGGGTCAGGAGAAGACTTTAAAACAGAGGCTTGTCAGGAGCCGGCCACTCTCTGCCAGGACACCTTTTACCTGTGCCATTCGCTTTTTTCCCTATTCTTCCTCTTTTTCTTGTGTCCTTCTGGATGATACATTTTTGGGGGCAAATTCCATCTCGTCTTCGACTGTGCGGGAGACGCGCCATATGAGCACAGCTGAAACAGAGGCATGCTCCCCCCACCAAGGCTCACATCTCAGGCCGGCAAGGATTTCTACAGCGGTGTTTACTCAGCAGCATGCTGTGAACGTGTTTAAATAGGCAAGGGCGAAAAGATTTGGATGCTACCATTTTCCTTCAGAAACTGCAGCTTTATTGAAATTGAAATGTTTCACAGTATAATGACAACAATGCTGGCATTTTTTGCTGGGGCGAGTTGTTAAAATGGATAATCTTAGATTCCTTGTTTTTATCCTCTTCTAGATACTTTGTTTTGATATTTTCAAAATCTTATGTTTCAGTAAACACAGACTCAGTCACTGCACAGATAATGTTATATTGCTTTGCGTGTGCAATGATGCATTGATTTGGAGTTACAAGACTGGAAGTTTTAATGCAACAAAAAGAAACAAGTTTTTGTTCTGCAGCAAGTCCTAGGGATGAACTTAGCATTCCAGTTCAGCCTGGTCCCAAAACTGGGAGTGCTGGAGTTTCCTGGAGGGGGATCCCCTTGTCTGACTACTGGTAGTTTTAAAATACCTGTTCCGCTCTGTTCCTGTCATTGCTGCAGGAGTTGCTGAGCTGTTTGAGAGCTGGTGTAGCCTGTACCTCCCAGTGCTGCTCGAATGCCCCATGGGCACTGTGTGAGAGCTGGGCTGTGAGGTCTTGGTGAGCTGAACCTTGGGATTGCCTTTCATTTCAAGCCTCTCTGTCGGAAAAGCACCAAAAGCAAAACAGTGGTCGGTTTGGAAAGGCATTTATTAGAAGTCAACACAGGGCATTGCAAAGGTCCATGACCCAACACCTAGGTGGGGAAGCCCAGCCTGCTTGCCCATGCCAACACAGTGCTGGAGGGCAAGGCCACTGAGCTGGTGCTCCAAGAGACACTTGTCACAGAAGGAGTGAGAGAGAGATACACTTCACTCGTAAGAGAGAAGCAGCAGTATGTTTGTTGATGTAAGACAGTGAGTTAACAACGTTCAATGGTAAATGCGACAGTGGTTTAATGAGATTCGATGGCAAGGTACACTTGATTATTTACTGCATGGAGGACAGGGTCAGACAAAACTGCCGGGGAGACCCTTCCGTTGAGTCATGAGGTTCAGAGAGGACCTCCTTGCGTTCCAAACTCCTTCCCTTAGAGAAGTCTAGGTGCGGCTGGATCCAAACTTAGTCCCGGGCTTGGTCAACAGTTTATGTCTAAAGGATGATATATGCACTGTGGGTAGGTGAATGCATTGCCTCTTGTGTTGTTATCTCTCTCCCCTGAATCCACTTTGAGCTGGATGCATCCATCACAACCAGACATATCCATCACGGTCGCCACAGGTGGTTATCGCTTGAGCGGGGTTGCGGGGAAAGGTCAGGTCGGGGGCAGGGGGAGCACACCGTCGCAACACTGCAAGGTCCAGGTACAGCCGTAGGACCCGAGAGAGAATGTCTCCCTGTTCGGCCTTAGGCTGTGGGTCGGACACATTCCTTGTGCTCTGCAGAGATCCTGCTTATGCGCAGCTCTGCCTTTATTCTTGGAAGCCTGATCCTGCACGGCCAAGGTGTCTGCTAACCCCACTGGTAATTCAGGGCAAGTAGGAATCCTGTGGCAGAACCTTAAAAACCTGCTCCAAGTCTCCTTGCACACCCAGAGGCTCTGTGTGACAAGCCTGAGCACCCGCAGTGGAAAGGAGGTTAATTTAAACTATATCCAGGATGCTTCCACTCTTCTCAGGAGTATACGTGAGTGTGTTTAGTAATTCTCTCCTGAGAGCAAGCTCTGGCAGTATCAGCCTCAAAGCAGAAACCTTGACAAAATTAATCAGGAGTGGTACATGGACTGACATAGTTTGTTTTACTAAGTCCCGCTCCCTTCACCAAGATGAAAGTGTAATACTGTAAGCACTTAACAGCACCTATGTTCAATTAATTCCCTGTGCTGGCAAGAAAGAATTGCACCGCAGCAATCACACCAGCCTGAGACCTGTGAAAGAGGAGCTAAAAGAAGAGGTGCTGTGATTTGCAAGTGGCAGGAAGAAGAGATACTTTGGTTAGAATATGATTTTTGGGGCGAATAAAGAGAATAGGAATAGAGGGAGCTGAGAACAGTGAAAAGACTGTGGTCATTAGTCCACAGTTTTTGTCTCCTGAGTATGGAGCAGCAGGGAGAGGCATTAGCCAGTGTCTCCACGGGAAGGCAGGACGATGCTCTTGGCATGCAGGTGGTGGGGAGCGGCTGCCGGGCCCCAGCAGAGCACTGGCTGCTCCCCATCACCCCTGTGCCTGCTCTGCCCTTGCTCTGGTGCTCCCCGCTCCTCTGCACAGGCAACCCACTCGTGTCTGCCCCAGCTAGCCTGGGAACAGATGCAAACAGGTGACCATGCTCCCTCCTCTCTGGGGCAGTCCCGAACGCCGTGCCCCGTAGCTCTTGTGGAAGGGGAGATGACCAAGCTGCAGTCCTCCAGGGTGGTCAACAGAAGCATGGACAGAAGAAGTCAGTTCCCTGCTGCGGCTCTGCAGCGTCTTCCTGCTCTCCCATCCTGTCATCGGCCCCAGTGGCACCAACACCCAGCTCTGCGGCAGGGGCACGACAGCCTTGGCAGCATGGGGTGGCTCAGTCCCGCCCTGACTGTGGCCGGAGTGAGGACAGACCCGAAGTTTCAGAGGGGTGTGCTGGGAAGAGGACGCAAACCTTGGCTGCTCGTGTGGCGTCTGGCTCGGTGGCTGTAGCAGGTGTCCCCATCTCAAAGCCAGAAGAGGAGGTGGAGAAAGGGGCATCTTTTTTCTTTTTTTTTCCCCACTGTGCTGTGAATGACCTGGAAGTGCTACATACGGAGGTGCACATGGAGGCATATGCACAAGCGGATGGGAAGCAAGCACATGCACGCCTGGGGCTCAGTCCATTGCTGTCAGCACGTCCTGGCACGCGTGCCAGCGTAAAGTCAGCTCAACGTGCGCACGCTAAGAGCGGGTAACAGCAACATACTCTAATGAAGAAAAATGATTCAATTTCGTGCTGGCTTGTTGCAAGAACTCCTTTACCATGATTGCTCGTCGCATTCGGCTTGACGCTGTTCGTGGCAGGTTTTTTTTGACGGGGCGTCCCTGCTCCTGCCTGGACGTGGTCCCTGTGGGACCTGCGTGCTGGGAGCGTTTTCCTGCACTGTCGCGGTGCCTCAGCTGCCGGTGCCGGCATGGCGTCGTGCGAGGGTAGGGCTTGGAGCTGGTCAGTTAGGATTAGATCCAGTTCTTCTGTGTGTTTCTGTGAAAAGATTAGAGAACAAGTAAGCGCCAGAAATGACTGTGTCAAAAAATAAATTGATGACAGTATGAATTATAAAGGAAAAACGACAGAAGGACGGACAAGTCTGTTCTGGATGGGGGCATGGTGACAGGGAGGAAGAGTGAATGCTTTGTAATGTGATGTTTTCATTTTTCACTTTAAATACAAGCTTTTTTGATTTCACTGCTGAAAGGCAAACTGGAAAAATCAAACTCAGAAGAAGTGTAAGGTCTTTGGAAAGCATGAGAGAAATATTGGGCTTTGGTAGCTGCACTGAGTCAGAACAGCAGCGGAGGAAGAGGGAGGGGGGAAGCAAAGGCCCTGACCCCAAAAAGACCCCTGTTACCCCAAAACCTCGGGGAGTGCTGCACCTGGCTCCAGTGGGACCCACACATCGTTCTGTGGGTCAGGATGAACTTGTTTGGTGTGCCTCTGGATCCCTTCCCTGGACTTCCCACCCCTCTGCCTGAGCTGAGCTGCTGTGGCTGGGTGCTGGCGCCAGTGCCGGTGCCGGCAGGGACGGGGTCTCCGCTGGCGGTCACGTCTGGGGGCCGGGCTCCACCGCTCCCTGCTCCCCATCGACCTCCTGGTGCTGCGGTGAGGGAGGACCGCAGTTCCCCCCAGCCCTTCGCGGGCCTGCGAGATGTTTTACCCCGAGGTGCTGCCTGCCCCGCAGCGGCAGATGATCCCCAAGGACTCCTGGGCAGCAGGAGTGGCCGTGAAGGGACACGGATTGACAAACTGGGCACCCCCTGGGCGTCCCCCTGTTCACTGGCTACAGAGAACATCCCCAAAACCCCAGCTAGACAGGGCATGCACATTTCGAAGTCTGGTGAGCTGTTCAGTTTGCCTTTGCTCACTCAAGACTGCTGCATTTGGCCGAGGAAGGCTTCCATGTTTTTAATTGCTTGAGTTTGGCTGGGATACACAATATACAGCAGTTTATTTTAGGCTACTCATGAGAATGGTGTTCACTGACCTTGTGAAGCTTTCCAGTATTCTCCTCTGTGAAATATGGCTCCTGAGGCTGTGGCTTGTTAACCTGATGTCCATCCAGCCCAGGACAGCAGTTGTGGTGCCCTCAGCAGATAATGCAAGGCTGTCAGCTCTGCACTTATGCAAGTGTAAATGGGATGATGACCCTCTGAAGGGTTCTGTTTTGCCTCCATTGATTATGACTTAAAATACTTACCTTTTAGTTAATAAACCTAGATGAGATAGGCTCCTGCCTAGAAGTTCTGCAAACATCTTTGCAAATGCTTAGCCTTGCCAGTGAGTATCGAATGCTTTGGTAGAACTCTGATCATGAGAAACAGGTTTCTTCTCCATGGCTGTGCTGAGGGGCGCATTGCACATACCATGCAATAGCTGGTGTTGGCTGAGCGCTGTTTTTTGGGTGCATTGACTTGTGCTCCCTTGGAAATGAGCAGCAGGAGGTTGGTGATGAAGCCTGAGCTCATTTCCTGACATGGCGCTCAGGATGAAAGCAGCCCAGAAGAAATAGGTGGGCTTGCCTGTGAGATGGATCCTGGTGGATCCACAACAGGGAGGTAGGGTGGAAGAGCCCATCCTTGCAGGAGGTGTTTCAGTTGGTGTGGCTGTCTCCTCGGGGTGTCCTCTCGGGCAGCACAGCTTATTTCACCAGCCCTGGAAACCACTCCAGGCAGCTCACCGAGGCCGGTTTGGGGAGAAGGTGGAGAAAGCCCTGCATGTTGCAATTACACCACCATTGTGAGCCGACAGTTAAAAGTAAATGTCTGTGGGCTTCCTCTTAGAGGCTGGTGATGGGATTCTCGCTCTGTGCTCAAGCTTTTGAGCCAGCAGCCCTCAAGTAATCACTCAAGTTGTTCTGAAAAGCAAAGCCTTCAGCTGGAGGCTGTGTAAGAGAAGGGGAGGCCAGGAGGTTCTCCAGCCTCCCAGGCAGAGGCTCCTTGGCTCAGCGCTTGGGGGAGAGCTGGCAACTGGCAGCACAGGGCATGCCGTCTGGGTTCTCCTTCCCGCTCCGGAGGGTGTGCCGGGGCCATGGTGGTGGAAGGCAGGCATGGTGCCAGGCAGCCATCGAAACTGCTGGAGCAGGGTTTGCAAGAGTCTGGGGGGAAGCAAACAGCTGAAAATGCACCTGCGGCATGTCTTGCATCTCATGCATGTGAAACTGCTGGTGACTTGGAGACCAAACTGGTAGTGCCTTGAAAAATTTTTTTCCCGACTCTTTTCTTACACCACATCAGAGTTGGTTTCCTCTTGGATGCACTTGGAAGGTATTTAATAGCTGGTGTTGTCTGGACAGATTGGTATCTCTCTGCGTACATCTGAAGTCAAAGACTCTTCCTCATCCAAGCAAACAGTGCAGGTTCCAAGTGATCCTTTGGTGATCACCCAGTCTACCAGCATGTAGCCTGCAGGGCCAATATTTTTAAGGCCTTGTCTTGGTAGATGAGTGCCTTGGCATTCATCAATCTGCAAAGCTTTAAGCCTCACCTGCATAGTTCATTCAGGTGTGTAATGCACGTACTCAATCAAAAACCAGAGCATAAATTTGATCAGTTTGAGGCTTAAGTGTCCATTTCAAAATCTGTGATATGGAGTTTCAGATACTTCATTGGATGAGGCATTGTAGAGAGAGAGTTGTAAACTACTTTCTCAGTTCAAATTTGTTACCAAGTGAAAGTCACCAATATTTTCTGAAATATTTTCAATAAATATATTGGATGCCGAAGGCATTCCCTGGCCAGGCAGAGGCTGGTGCAGTGTCACGATCCCAAAGCAGATCTGGTAGCACAAACTTGGCGTGTCTTTCTGGAGTTCCAAGGTCACTGCCAGGGCTAAGCAAAATCCAGGGGGGTTATTCATTGAAAGAAGTAGTTTGAGAAAAGGGGGAATTGTTGTTGAGTCCAGTGAAATATGTTGAGTGCTTTGGGGTTCAACTTTCTCTTTCTTCCAAAAGGAGGAGAAAAATAAATCAGAGAAGTTAGGGTGTTGTAATATGTTGGAGCTGAAACGTTTTGACCTTCCATTCTGAAAAGTAATCCACTTTTTTCGGGAAGTAAATGAAACTAATGTTTTGAGTGGAGGAAAGGAAACTGGGTACCCTATAGCTGGCAGAAACGCAAAGCAACGATAGCACCGTTCTCACGCAGAATGCATGAATGTGATTTTTATTCTAATTACCTGGCCTTTATTGCTGAGAGTCTGAGCTCAGGGTGGAGAGCTCTGTGCCGCCTGTGTCGGCATGCTGCAAGCTGGCATCTTTCCACCTTTGTCTTCCTCACGGTCGACTCTTCTCTTGCAGGCTCCCCATACTACTACAGTGCTGCAGCCCGCGGGGCAGCCC
>NW_009225069.1:15774-19204 GCF_000690835.1 Fulmarus glacialis
CTGCTGCCTACGACCGCCACTGACGCTGGAGCCCAGGGCGCCAGCACTGACCGCACGCACCGCCTGGGACAACCGCGACGAGTCACCTTGCTGCAGCCATGCCAGCCACGCTGCAGGGGAAGGAGAAAGTACCTAGTAGGAACATGCTTATTGGAATTTTGCTCTTTAAACTTGGTGATCTGATTATTACTGTATTCTTAAACTGGTCGTATTGACCGGGTTTCAAATCAAACAAAGAAACAGGAGGAAGCGGTTCTCCTGACACTCTGTGTGATCAAAATCGTGTAGTAGCTTCATGTCTTTTGCAGCCGGCTGGCTACTGCTTTAATCGCCTGTGGGTGCCACGGCTGTATCTGGGGATAAGGAAGAGATGTGAGCAGCCCCCCTTGGGGTGGCTTCCTCTTGCTGCACACTGAAACAGGCTGTGAGACTCAAGGCAATTTTGGTTGTTTTTTTTTTTTTTTTGGTGGCAAAGAAAAAAATCAGTCTGCTCAATTTTACACAAGCACCACTGTAAATACTTGCTTGTTTGTATAACTATGAGTGGCTTAAGCATAAGCAACAACATTGTACAAATATGAACTCAAAACACATCTGAAAATGTGTTTTGAAACTGGTGCACTGATTCAAAGAATTCAGTAAGCTTTAAGCAACTTTGAACCAGGTTAACACTCATTGTGGCTATATTTCGGGCTGATGTTATTTCTGTACAGAGCATCCTATCTGGCAGTCGTGTGTGATCATGCTATATGCTGGTATCAAACACATGGGCAACTGAAGACATGGGCAGTTTTGTGACATTTTACTGCTTAATATTCATTTATGTTCATTTGTCATCATAATGAGCACCAAACCAAATTCTCTGGTTTCAAGTTAAGCAGCATCCAAGAAGGAATTCTGAAATAATAGTTGACACCTTACGTACATCTCAATAGGTTGTGTGCTAAAACCCAATTAAGAACACCCTGAGAGGAAGGGGGAGAAATACCACGGTAATCATTTTGGTTAAACAGATGTATTGAGGGGGGTACCGAGTGCGGACGCGGCCACCTGCGCTTTCCGAAGCAAAGCAGAGGGGAAGGCACTTGTTTTGGGGGTCTGTGCAATTCAGTGAAGGCATTTCAAATTCAAGCCACCGTAGTCCAGATGTGCGCCAGGGGGGATTTTGCCCCATTAATTCCACATTTCTTCCCTCCTGCTCGGAGACGGAGCGCTAGTAGTGACATGTCCTTCAATGTGTGACTTCCTGGGGCTAATGAAGAGAGGAGAGTGGCTACAAACAACCCACTAAGCAGCTACACCAATCATTGCCACTTCATGGAAGCCAGGAGAACTGCTGATTTCCCCCTGCAGCCTCCCCCTGCCCCAGGCCGAGGGGCAGCCAACCTCAGTCATGCGTTGATGATGGGCATGACCCTGTCCCCTCCTCCTGAGGGCAGTGGAGGAGCTCCCTGAGCCTGGTGAGATGAAGATCCGGCCGTGGCCTCCTTACTCCCGACCCAACCATGCTCATCTGCCCCGAGCGGCACAGGTGCCGTGGAGGGGTCCCGTTGGCGCTTGCCTGTGTGTGTCAAGACTGAAGAAGTGCCCCGAGCGGCACAGGTGCCGTGGAGGGGTCCCGTTGGTGCTTGCCTGTGTGTGTCTGAAGACTGAAGAAGTGTTGTGGGTGTTGAACCTGAGATGCATTCCGGTGGATGAACAATCAAGTACAAATACTTGCTTCCAGCTGTACAAGCATTTCTCTGAAACGGCAGCTCCTGAGTTAAGACTCCTCCCTCTCCTCCCTCCCCACCTCATCGCTTGTGCTGCATGTCTGGTGTCCTTAGTGGCCACTGACCTGCTGAGAAGCTCCTTCTCCAACTCCAGCAGCATCTTCTCACGCTATGGAAACGCAGCCATCACTTCCAGGTTTCTGGGGCAGATGTGTTCAGACCCTCAAAAGCCATGAAGGCACCCAGGTCCCACTGGCTTAATGACATTTCAGCAAGATGTTCACGGAGCCCGTCGCGGATCTTGGCTGAAGTCCTTCGAACTGCGTGCCTAACCCAGAAGTAAGTTTTGTGACAAACTTTCCAGTGAGAAAAGTCCCGCTTTTCATCTGTCAGCAATTAATAGCTGATACACACCTGTTTTTAACTGAAGCAAATAACAGCATGGACAATTCACACAGGCAACCTTCTGAAGCATTACTTTGGTGTCGTCGCTTTCTGAGCACCCGTGATCACTTGCACCCTGGTGACAAAGCTGCAAAGGGCGTTTCTGTCCCTGGACACTCTTTGTGTGGGGACTTTTCATGCCTGCGCCTGGCCAAGGAGTGCGTGTTTTCTGCTCCCTGAGCACACACACCTTCTGTGTGAGCTCAGCTAGGGATGAGGCTGTCTGGTTCCTTGGCTGAAGGGAAAAGAAACGAGGATTTGACCACAGGCAGCGAGGGTACAGGTGTGGCTCCGGAGCAGGGGTAGGCTGAGCTACACGAGCTATGGAAACACCATCTGCTCGGTGACCAGGCTGGGCTAAAATGAGTCCTTCTGTCTGTCTAGTGAGGGAACAGCAGCTCCTGTCAACGGCATGTGGGTCCTTCACCCACCCTGCGCACTGCCCTGCAAACACACTTCTTTTATTTGTTTCCTCAGTGGCATGGCTTGTGTGATGTACGCTAATTCAGACAACATTGAGAAGACCAAACACAAGACTTTGGCAGATCTTAGCATGCTTGCTGGCGGCTCTTGCAGTTCGGCTGGGGACTTAGGAAAGGCGTGGCGGGGGTAATTCCTCTGAAGGATGCATGGATGCCACTGGATGAAGTGACCCAAGGTGCTCAGTCCTGGCTGGCCCTATGGTTTTCATCGGGACTCCCTGAGGGTGGCTCTCAGCCAGAGCCACTTGCTGGGCATGGTGGTGGGCTCCATCCCACCGGCTGGGGAGTGCAGGCAGGGACAGTGCGGGTGTGCGGCCAGCGTACAGGTCCTGGCTGGAGCTGTGGAGGGGAAACCCCAAACTCCCACCCTTATCTGTGCCTGGCCCACCTCCCAAAATATGGCAGCCGGGCTCGCTTATACCTGCTGGGGCTGCTTCCCTGCAAGAATCATAGAATCACAGAATGGTTAGGGTTGGAAGGGACCTTAAAGATCATCTAGTTTCAACCCCCCTGCCATGGGCAGCGACACCTTCCACTAGACCAGGTTGCTCAAAGCCCCATCCAACCTGGCCTGAACTTCCAGGGATGGGGCATCCACAACTTCTCTGGGCAACCTGTTCCAGTGCCTCACCACCCTCATAGTGAAGAATTTCTTTCTTATATCTAATCTAAATCTACCCTTTTTCAGTTTAAAGCCATTATCCCTTGTCCATTATCACTACATGGCCTTGTAAAAAGTCCCTCTCCAGGTTTCTTGCAGGCCCCCTTCAGGGGTGCTATAAGGCTCCCCAG
>NW_009225069.1:19255-19591 GCF_000690835.1 Fulmarus glacialis
CCTGGCCTCACAGGAGAGGTGCTCCAGCCCCCTGATCATCTTCATGGCCTCCTCTGGATCTGCTCTGACAGGTCCATGTCCTTACATTGGGGGCCCCAGAGCTGAACGGAGTACTCCAGGTGGGGTCTCACCAGAGCGGAGTAGATGGGGAGAATCACCTCCCTCAACTTGCTGGTCACGGTTCTTTTGATGCAGCCCAGGATATGGTTGGTTTTCTGGGCTGCAAGCACGCATTGCCGGGTCATGTTGAGCTTCTCATCAATCAACACCCCCAAGTCCTTCTCAGCAGGGCTACTCCCAATCCATTTTCCCCCCAGCCTGTATTTGTGCTTGGGA